>NW_016107392.1:6386812-6388317 GCF_001604975.1 Cebus imitator | reverse complement strand
GGCCTGAGCCCTGCTGAAGCAGACATGGCCAGTGTGTGCCGCCTCTCTGGGCCTAGGGAGGATGCAGGGGTGTCCTGAGTGGCCGTGAGAACCTAGAGATGCAGCCAGCTTGAACCCATGTCCCTGGAGTGGCCGCTGCTCCTGGAGACTGGGCAGAAGTGCGGGCTGAGCCACTGCGGCCAGGCTTGTGGGACTGTGGCCCGTCCTGTGGGATGGACAGAGTGGATGTGGTTTTGATTTCTCCTCACCTGATGTTTCTTGTCACATACAATCCCCGTTGGCCATTGGTCTTTAAAAGCACCAGTGAGGGTGGGGGAGAGGCACACTGCTCCCCTGCCTCAACACGTCCATGACACCATCCCACTGCTCTTGAGATGAGACCTGGCCCTGCCCAGCCCCCACCCTGCTAGCCCTTCCTCACCCTCCTCCTGGCAGTCCAGCCACCCAAGCTCCCTTCTGCCTGTGCCCGCCACGCTGGTCTCCCTTCCCCCTGCCTAACTCCTGTTCATCCTTCGGCTCAGCTTCAGCTTGCCAGTCCTCCAAGACCAGCTCTCCCCGGCCCCCAGCAGGCAGGTCACCTGGCTACCTATGCTCTTCAGGGCCCCGCACATCCTCATACCTTTTTTGGAGACAGGATTTTGCCCAGGCTAGAATGCAGTGACATGATCACCACTCGCTGAAGCCTTGACCTCCCGGGCCCAAGCGATCCTCCCTCTTCAGCTTCCTGAGTTGCTGGGACTACAGGCGGATGCCACCACACCTGGCCAATTTTTTTTTGTAGAGACAGGGGTCTTGCTATGTTGCCCAGTCTGGTCTCCAGTTCCTGGCCTCAAGTGATCCTCCCACCTCATCCTCTCCAAGTGCTGGGATTAGAAGCATGACCACCATGCCCAGCCTCTCCACACTTTTACAACAAAATAGTGAATTGTACAATGTATGGTGACGCGGCTCTCTTCCCTGCTACCATGTAGCTCTCTGAGAGGAGAGCTGTCAGCTTACTGATGGCTTTCTTGTTCCCAGTTACATTCTCAGCACTTTGACACGTTAGTAAATATTTATGGAAGATTTTTATAACAAGTTATGTCACAAGTTAGTAAATATTTATGGAAGATTTTTATAACAAGTTATGTCACAGTAACAAGTAACCCCAACCCTCAGCAGCTTAATGCAACAAAGGCGTATTTCTTGGGGAGGCTTTTTGCCCATTGGAGGTAGATGGGGGTGGCTGCTCCATGTCACCCTCCTCAGAGGTATAAATTACACACAGGCTCTTAAAGTTCCCACCTGGAGGAGAACTTTAAGTGACAGGGGCTACATCTCTTGTTTTGTTGGCTAAAGCATGTCACATAGCCACACGTCACTTTCAAGGAGCAGGGAAGAGCAATGATATAATAGGCCCCAGAGGAGAACCAGAAATAGCAGCCGCACAGCACTCACTTCTTCTGACAGGCGCCACTTTTGTAATTATTTATTTTCTTTTTTTTTTTTTGAGATGGAGTTTTGTT
>NW_016107392.1:6381057-6381926 GCF_001604975.1 Cebus imitator | reverse complement strand
ATCTCAGCCCACCACAACCTCCCCTCCCCAGTTCAAGTGATTCTCCTGCCTCAACCTCCCAAGTAGCAGGGACTACAGGTGACTCTCCCCCCACCACCACCACGCCTGGCTAATTTTTTTTATATTTTTAGTAGAGAAGGGGTTTCATCATGTTAGCCAGGCTGATCTTGAGTTCCTGGCCCCAAGTGATCCACCCACCTCGGCCTCCCAAAGTGTTGGGATTACAGGTGTGAGCCACTGAGCCTGGCCTGTAATGAATTTTTTAAAATTCAGAAAACAATTTTAAAAACACACATACAAGGCTGAGAGACAGCTGGCATCGGGAGCTGGGTGGAAGAAGAGGTGGAATGATCAGCACCTATTCCTCAACTTGCTGTTTCTGTGCGATGTGTTTAATTTCTCCAGCTGCCTGTAGAGGTGTCCAAAGCCTTTTTTTTTTTTTGAGAGGGAATATCACTCTGTTGCCCAGGACGGAGTGCAGTGGTGTGATCTTGGCTCACTGCAACTCCACCTCCCGGGTTCAAGCAATCCTGACCTCAGCCTCCCAAGTAGCTGGAACTACAGGACCTCCATGCCCAGTTAATTTTTTGTATTTTTAGTAGAGACAAGGTTTCACCATGTTAGCTGGGATGGTCTAAATCTCCTGACCTCGTGATCCACCCGCCTTAGCCTCCCAAAGTGCTGGGATTACAGGTGTGAGCCACAATGCCTGGCCTCAAAACTCTTCTTAATCTCTGATTGCATTTTGGGTTTTTCTTGTTTTTTGAAACTGAGTCTCACTCTGTTGCCCAGGCTGGAGTGCAATGGCAGATCTCGGCTCACTGCAACCTCCGCCTCCCGGGTTCAAGTGATTCTCCTGCCCCAGCCTC
>NW_016107392.1:6374394-6379238 GCF_001604975.1 Cebus imitator | reverse complement strand
AAAAAAAAAAAAAAAAAAAAAGGCTGAACATGGTGACTTACACTTATAATCCCAGCACTTTGGGAGGCTGTGGCAGGCAGATCAACTGAGGTCAGGAATTGGAGACCAGCCTGGCTAACATGCCAAAACCCCATCGCTACTAAAATCACAAAAATTATCTGGGCATGGTGGTGGGTGCCTGTAATCCCAGAGGCAGGATAATCACTTGAACCTGGAAGGTGGAAGTTGCAGTGACCTGAGATCGCGCCACTGCCCTTCAGCCTGGGTGACAGATCGAGACTCTGTCTCAATCAATCAATCAAAAACATAAAAATTTTTTAAAAATCAAGGTTTGGTGCAGCCACTGTGGAAAACAGTTTGGATATTCCTCAAAAAGTTAAACATAGAACGTGACCCAGCAATTCCCCTTCTAGGGGTATACTCAAGAGAAATGAAAGCAGGGAGCCAAACAGGTACTTGTCAGCAACGTCCATAGCAACATTATTCACAATGGCCAAAAAGCAGAAACAAACCAAGCATCCATGAGCGGATGAATGGATGAGCAGAATGTGATGCGTTCACACAATATTCAGCCCTGAAGAGGAAGGAAATCCTGACACATGCTACAACTCAGTGAACCTTGAAAACATCCTGCTAAGTGAAATAAGCCAGGCCCAAAAAGACAAATATTCTATGACTCACCTGGATGAGTAATCTACAATAAGTGAATTCATTGACACAATGTTGAACAGTGGTCACGGGGGCTGAGGAGGGGGTGGAATGGAAAGTCATTTTTTTTTGTTTTTTTGAGACAGTCTTGCTCTGTAACCCAGGTGAGAATGATAGATTGTTCCAGGCTGGAACAATCATGCCTCACTGAAACCTCCACCTCCCAGGCTCAAGTGATCCTCACACCTCAGCCTCCCAAGTAGCTGGGACTGCAGGGTACCCCCCCCACCCCCGGCTGGAAGTTATTGTTTAATGGGACTATTATTTGTTTGGGATGATGAAAACGTTGTAAATGGATGTCAGTGATGGTTGCATGACATTGTGACTGTACTTAATGCTGCAAACTTAAACACTTAAACATGGGTAAAATGGCAAATTTTATGTATATTTTACAACAATAAAAAGTATGAAATAAGACAAGGCATGGTGGCTCACGCATGTAATCCCAGCACTTTGAGAGGCCGAGGCAGGTGGATCATGAGGTTAGGAGTTCAAGACCAGCCTGGCCAAGATGATGAAATGTCATCTCTACTAAAAATACAAAAATTAGCTGGTCCTGGTGCCATGTGTCTGTAATCCCAGCTACTCCAGAGGCTGAGGCAGGAGAATGGCTTGAACCTGGGAGGTGGAGGCTGCAGTAGCCGAGATTGCGCCACTGCACTCCAGCCTGGGCCACAGGGCAAGACTCCATCTCAAAATAAATAAATAATAGAATAGAATAAAATAAAATAAAATAAAATCAAGGCTTCTCCCTTTTTGTTCCGGGTCACTGGGAGAGGTGGCAGGGGAGGGACGGCAGATGCAGGGGAGTGGCCCCCCTGGCCCGAGGCTTCCTCTCTGCGCTGAGGTGGTGGGGCGGGGTGGGGAAGGTGGCGGGGTGGCAGCTAGGAGGGAAGGGCTTTCTCAGAAGGACAGGCCCCCACTCCAGTCCTTTGCTCACAGCCTTATTTCTCCTTTCTCCTTGCGGTGCAGAGAAGCCAGTCCTCCCTCTGCCCCTGTACACCTCACCCTCCAGTCTCAGGGCCACACCTGGCCCACCCCACCCCTCTACCTTCTGAGGCCTTGAACCCACCTCCCAGAGAAAACAGTCCATACCTGCTGCTCGCCTTTCACTGCTCCCGATACGCCCGGCTGGAGTCCGAGCTCCCTGCCCCGGATTTGCACCTTGGATCTGCCATGCCGCGAGCAGCCTTCTGCCATTATTTCAGTTTTGTGTTTTCTCTCCGTGACTAGGGTATAAATGCATTAATGATGAATGAGGCAGAGAAGCTGTGAGGAGACACGTCAGGCTGGAGGCAGAGCCTCAGAGTGCAGACTTGCGGAGGCTGTGCAAACCGCGGCTGCAGCTCAGGGGCTCACGTGTCCCCAGGCACTGTCGTGCAGACCATCATTGTATATGCCATGAGTGCTTCACAAAGGGAGCTCTGAACAGCAGCGTCACCCAATAGGACCTGCGCCTTGGCCTTGGGAGTTGCATCGTCAGCACCACTTGACCCCTTCTCTCTCTCTGTGTGTCCTTTGCCCTTGGCCTCTTTGGCAATGCGGTGCCAGGTGTGTGCAGCCTGAGGGCTTCTGTTCTGGGACTCAGCTGTGCAGCCTGAGGGCTTCTGTTCTGGGACACAGCTGAGCTCCATCCACCCTGCTGAAGTCAGCCTCCAAGAGCCCGCATGGCAACCCACAGCACAGCCAGTCTGTGTGTGCGTGTGTACACACTGTGTGTGTCTGTGTGCATGTGTCTGTGTGCGTGCACACTCTGTGTGCATGTGTACAATGTGTGTCTATACGCATGTGCATGTGTGTGTGTATGCACACTGTGTGTGCGTGTATACACTGTGTGCATACATGTTGTGTGCATGCATACTCTGTATGTGCGCATGTCTGTGTGCATGTGTATACTCTGTGTCTGTGTGTTGTGTGTGTGCACTCTGTGTCTATGTGTGTCAGTGTGCATGTGTGTTGTGTGTATGCACACTCTGTGTCTATGCATGTCTGTGTGCATCTGTACACTCTGTGTGTCTGTGTGCATCTGTACACTCTGTGTGTCTTTGTGCATGTGTGTTGTGTGCGTGCACACTCTGTGTGTGTATACTCTGCATGTGTATTGTGTGCATGCATACTGAGTGTGCATGTCTGTTCATGTGTACACTCTGTGTGCATGTGTGTTTGCACACTCTGTGTCTATGCGTGTCTATGTGCATCTGTACACTACATGTGTCTGTGTGCATGTGTGTTGTGTGTGTGCACACTCTGTGTGTCTATGCATGTCTGTGTGCATCTGTACACTCTGTGTGTCTATGCATGTCTGTGTGCATCTGTACACTGTGTGTCTGTGTGCATGTGTGTTATGTGTGCATGCACAACACCCGAGTGAGCTCAGATGGAGGATAGAAGAGTTTGAAGGTGCGGCTAATGTTGATCTTGAGAGGCAAGGAAAGGGCTGCACAGGGTGTGGGCGGGAGGACCCTGGGTTGCTGCGGCGGAGAGAATCCCTTGGCCCAGCTTTGCTTTGTTGGATGGGTCAGCTGAGGCTCTGCTGGTTTCTGCCTCTGGTCAAAATACAGCAGCCTGCTGACAGGTCCTTCCCTCAGCAGGACCTGTCAGTATAACAAGTCTGGCTCACCACGGTGCCCAGTCAGAGGCATCTACCCCTGTGCCCCCAATCTTTGCCTTTTTCCCGGAGCCCTTCATTCACAGGCCTACTGCAGGCTCTGTCTCCCCAGTGCCTACACGTTGACCTCAGCCCTTTGTAGGCTCCATGGACGGACAAGGAAGGTCAAATGGCTTCTCCAGCTCTATCTTGGGGCCGGCCACCATGGCTCCGGCAGCCAGCCCACCCAGAATGTCTCCAGTTGCCACCATGTACAGAATGGGGGGGGGCAAGAATTGGCCTGTTAAGAGCCAAATGTTGCCAGGCTCGGTGGTGCATGCCTGTAATCCCAGTACTTTGGGAGAATGAGGCGGGCGGATCACAAGGTCAAGAGATCGAGACCATCCTGGCCAACATGGTGAAACCCCGTCTCTACTAAAAATACAAAAGTTAGCTGGGCATGGTGACATATGCCTGTAGTCCCAACTACTTGGGAGGCTGAGGCAGGAGAATTGCTTGAACCTGGGAGGCGGAGTTTGTGATGAGCTGAGATCGTGACATTGCACTCCAGCCCAGGTGACAGTGTGAGATTCTGCCGCAAAAAAGAAAAAGAAAAAGAGCTGAATGTTTTTGTCCTTTCCCTCTGCAGTTTATTGAATCCCTAACTCCAAATGTAATGGTATTTGGAGGTGGGGCCTTTGGGAGGTAATTAGGGTTAGATGAGGTCGCAAGGGTTGTGATGGTGAATACAAGGTGACTGCATTGAGGAACACCTAGATGGCTGGTTAAGTACCTTCCTGGGTATGTCTTGAAGGTATCGCCAGAGGAGATTGGCATTGGAGTTGGGGACTGGGAGAGGAAGACCCACCCTCATTGTGGGTGGGCGCCATCCAGTCGGCTGCCACAGCAGCTAGAGCAAAGCAGGCAGAAGACCGGCGACAGCTTTGCCGGCTGAGTCTTCTGACTCTGTTTTTCCTTCTGGAGCTGGATGCTTGCTTCTTTACCTCCTGCCCTTGGACATCAGACTCCAGGTTCTTTGGCCTTTGGACTCTGGGACTTGTACCAGTGGCTTAGGCCTCAAATGCAGATTTTGGATGTCTTTGTAAAATGTAAATTTACTTAGCTTGGGGGTTAATTCATGGGTTGTAGAGCAAGATGTTTGTAATCAGATTCAGGCTTTACTGGGTAGATAGATGTGTAACCCTGGGGAAAGTTCCCTAATTTATCTGTGGCTCTGTTTTTTCATTCATCAAATGGAAGAATAAAAAGAGAACTCACAGCCACCAGGTGTGGTGGCTCACGCCTGTAATCCCAGCGCTTTGAGATGCTGAGGCGGGTGGATCATGAGGTCCAGAGTTTGAGACCATCCTGGCCAACATGGTGAAACCCTGTCTCTACCAAAAATACAAATAATTAGCTGGGTGTGGTGGCATGCCTGTAGTCCCAGCTACTCAGGAGGCTGAGGCAGGAGAATCACTTGAACCCGGGAGGCAGAGGTTGCAGTGAGCTGAGATCGCGCCACTGCATTCCAGCCTGGGTGACAGAGCAA
>NW_016107392.1:6361931-6372134 GCF_001604975.1 Cebus imitator | reverse complement strand
TCACTGTTATCACTCAGGCTGGAGTGCAGTGGCGTGATCTCAGCTCACCGCAACCTCCACCTCCTGGATTCAAGCGATTCTCCTGCCTCAGCCACCGAGTAGCTGAGATTACAGCCATGCACCACCATGCATAGCTAATTTTTTGTATTTTTAATAGAGATGGGGTTTCCCCATGTTGGTCAGGCTGGTCTCGAACTCCTGGGCTCAAGCAGTCCTCTTGCCTTAGCCTCCCGAATAGCTGAGATTACAGACGCAAGCCACTGAGCCTGGCATATAATGAGAAATTTTAAATCACAAATTATATAAAGATATCTTTGTGTTGGGAGGAGGTAGGATTGAGGAGTACTTGCAAAGATGAACTGTGGAGGTTTAGTCTTCACGGAATTTGTAAATACAAGATGACCAGGAGAAACAACCCTGTTTAAAAAAGGTTCATTCTTGGCCGGCGTGGTGGCTCACACCTGTGATCCCAGCACTTTGGGAGGCTGAGGCGGGTGGATCATGAGCTCAGGAGATCAAGACAATTCTGGCCAACATGTCGAAACTCCGTCTCTATTAAAAACACAAAAATTAGCCCAGTGTGGTGGCACACGCCTGTAGTCCCAGCTTCTCAGGAGGCTGAAGCTCAACAATCCTTGAACCCAGGAATTGGAGGTGGAAAGGATAAAATCAGCCGAGATTGCACCACTGCACTCCAGCCTAGGCAACAGAGCAAGACTTTGTCTCAAAACAAACAAAAAAAAAACAAAAAAAAAGAAAAAAAAGGCAGGCTGGGCGTGGTAGTTTATGCCTGTAATCCCAGCAGTTTGGGAGGCAGATAATTAGGTCAAGAGATTGAGATCATCCTGGCCAACATGGTGAAACCATGTCTCTACTAAAAACCAAATTAAATTAGCCGGACAGGGTGGCACGTGCCTGTAGTCCCAGGAGAATCGCTTGAATCCGGGTGGTGGAGGTTGCAGTGAGCCTAGATCACACCACTGCACTCCAACCTGGTGACAGAGCGAGACTCTGTCTCCAAAAAAAAAAAAAAAAAGTCACTTGTCTTGGCCTCCCTATGTATCCACAGTTTATTGACTATAGCCCAGGCACAGGTCATATGAAGGTCTCGCTAGAGCCAGGACCTTCCTAGTCAGCTCCAAAGGGATCTCAGGCAGGAGCTGTGCAGCTCTGAGCAAGAAGCCGGGTAGAGAAGCTTCTGTACGCAGATTTCTTTAATTCTTACAACAACCCTCCCAGGTTCAGAGGGGAGAAGTAACCTGCCCAAGGTCACAGAGCAGTAACTGATAAGTGAAATTCAAGCCCAGGAGAGGGTGACAGTGTAAGTTTCCAGCAGCTGACATCAGCATTGAAGGAACCTGGATCATCTTGCTGTGACTTTGCCATTTTGGCTTCTGGGCCCTATGTCATTGGGCAGGGCTTATAGAGAAGTTACAGACCCTGAGGAGATTCACAGATGCTCTGCCACGTTCTGGCAGATATTATTCATGGTTTTTGTCTTCTGTATTTTGTGATGCTTTGACATCCTTTTTTTTTTTTTTTTTTTTTTTTTGAGATGGAAGTCTTGCTTTGTTGCCCAGGCTGGAGTGCAGTGTCTCGATCTCAGCTCACAGCAATCTCTGCCTCCCAGGTTCAAGCAATTCTCCTGCCTCGGCCTCCTAGGTATCTGGGATTATAGGCGTGTGCCACCATGCCCAGCTAATTTTTGTATTTTTGGTAGAAACAGCGTTTCACCGTGTTGGTCAGGCTGGTCTCAAACTCCTGACCTCGTGATCCACCTGGCTCCCAAAGTGCTAGTATTGCAGGCATGAGCCACTGTGCCCAGCTGCTCTCTTAGTTTGAAAAACAAAGCCCCAGATTCATTTTAAGCCTCAGGAAAGAAGGATGAGGAGGGCCAGAGTGGGCCACTCACATTGAAGCCGTCCCCTTTCCCATTTACGGGGACAGGGGGTGTCCTGCACAGCACCTGCCTGCCTCTTGCATTAGGGTGAGTGGCCTTTTCTCCCCACTTCTCTAGCTCCTGCCTCTTCTACCCTTTCCCCTGCGGCCCTTGGCTAGGCTTGGGTTCAAGGAGAGGCCAGGCCTTGGACAAGATAGATCAAGGATGTGGCCTATTGAGTTTCTTCCATTTCCTTTCCTCCCGCATCAGTGCCTGCTCGTATCCACCAGAGTTCTGGGGAGAACGCATTTGCCTCCAGAATTTTTCCATCCACAAGGTATGAAAACTCCTTCATGTGAAGTTGAATCTCCGCACATTGAGATTTGGCAGGCTCAGCGGGGTG
Organism: Cebus imitator; assembly: GCF_001604975.1. Taxonomy (NCBI): domain Eukaryota; kingdom Metazoa; phylum Chordata; class Mammalia; order Primates; family Cebidae; genus Cebus; species Cebus imitator. Next base: position 6,369,852 of record NW_016107392.1, on the reverse strand, counting down.
GCTTGGCTGGAGACGGGGTGGCTTGGCTGGGGACGAGGCCCAAGAGCGTGGCAGGGGCACGCTGCTCCCCCGTTACCCACATCTTCCCAGGTCCCTGGGCCCTCCTGGGATGAGCAGGCCGTCTTTCAGCCTAAGGCCACACACTGTCACCAGATCCCTGTCCTTTGTTTTTCTCTCACTTATATAATTTATGCAATTTGAATCATCAGCTGTGTTTTCAGCATTTTATGGTCTTGCTCTTCTTTTTTTTTTTATGAGACAGAGTTTCGCTCTTGTCACCCAGCTGGAGTGCAATGGTGCAATCTTGGCTGCAACCTCTGCTTCTTAGGTTCCAGTGATTCTTGTGCCTCAGCCTCCCGAGTAGCAGGGATTACAGGTGTGTGCCACCATGCCCAGGTAATTTTTGTATTTTTAGTAGAGACAGTGTTTTACCATGTTGGCCAGGCTGATCTCGAACTCCTGACCTCAAGTGATCCTCCCACCTCAGCCTCCCAAAGTGCTGGGATTACAGGTGTGGGCCACCACGACCAGCCTGGACTTGCTCTTCTTAGCGGACTATTTGTAGTTTGGAATGTCAGTAAGAGTGACAATATGATGACCCGGGACAATGACAACGCTGATCAAATTGACAGGGCATGCGACATGGGCTGGCTCTTTCACCACACAGGTGAATTTGGTTGCAGCAGGAGAGGCAGCAATGAGGAGGGAAAGCCTGGATGGAAGAGAAGCCAGCAGAAAGGGCCGCGGCCTGGCTGGCATGGCCTGGAGGGCCAGGTGAGGGGCTCAACCCTGATTCTGCAGGATTCAGTCCCTCCCAAAGGTCCAAGGAGAGTTGGGAAGCTGAACAATCCAGAGATTAGCAGTAACAGGAAGCCACTACTGTCCCTAAGTGGAGGAACAAAAAGAGGGGGTGGAGTTACTGGAACCCAAGGTTACCCCTTGGAAGTTGATGCCATCGAGGAAACTCATTTGCTGCCAAAGAGACCACCTGAGGCAGCAAATGAGTTTTCTTCTCCCTACCTCCTCTCCTGTCTTCCAGTCTCCCAACAATGTCTCTCATTGGTTAAACCAAATTCAGCCCACCCAGGAGGCAGAGAAACTGCTCTAGGGATCAGCCCTTCTGTATGTCAGGTTAGGACAGGAGAAGAGCAAGAAAATCATCTGAAGAAAAACAGGCCTGGAATTGGCACATAAGCCAAGAGCTGATTCTCAAAAGGAGAATAATGACTTGTTGAAGAGATATACTTTTCTCTGGAATCCTACAGCTCACCTCTACAATTGCCACAGACTCTATAAAATATCGCAGTCAATCTCGAACACTTCAGGAAGTGCTGGATCTCAAACCAATGCTTCTTGAAGTGTTGGATCCACTAGGTCAATGGACCAAGTAACAGAGCTGCTTTTTCTGCAGCCTGGACCAGCTAGAGAGCTTCTCTTGCTCTGGGCCCCACTTAATACTGGGAAGCTTTTGGGTCACTCAGTGAATGATCAGAGTAGCACACCCAAATCTCTTCTATATTTCCTTCAAAATTCAAAAAGCTCAACAAGCATTCTGCTTCTTTCTTAGTGAAAGGGAATTCAAGGTACAGTGACGTGGAGTTATCTCAATAGCCTCAGACTACTGGCCCCATACCCCCCAAATTTATTGAGGTAATAGTACTCTGTACTTTTGTGGAATGTATCTGTACTCTCTGCCATGCATGTGTCTTACCAAAACAGCTAGGAGAGCTGCTACTTCCTTTTCTTTAGGTCTGATCAGCATTGTGTCATGAATGAAACACAAAAGCATATTTCTTGTGAGATAGTGAGACAAACAAACGTTCCTAAGAATGATATTGTAGCACAGAACTGGAAGTTGGCATATCCCAAGCTAGATTGTGAAGGTGTACTGCTTTCCTTACCATGTAAAAGAAAACAATTCTCAGTATTCTCTGCTCATCTGATTAGAGAGAAAAAAGACTAAATAGTTGCAAATCAGAGGCCAGAGGTGGTGTTTATTTGATTCAGAAAAGAGATTAAATCCTTAATAGCAGCTGTATATGAAATCACCACTTTGTTAGGCTTGTGACAATCCGCTTTTCTTCTATAAGGCACATCTTTTGGTTTTCTGTTCTGATCTAACTGGAATATAAGGTAGATTTAAGGAAAAATCTCTGTAACCTGACCACTTGTATAAATTAGGATGATTTTAGCTTGAAGTAAGATAAGATCCAATTAAAAGTAGTTGAATCAATAAGGAGTTCATCTTATCACAAACAAGAAATTTAAAGGTAGGAAAAGTGTAAGCTTGGTTAATTCAGAGTATAATGATATCATTAAAGACCCAAGGGATGGTTTCTGAACCTTATTTAGCACAGGCCTCCTCTGAGTCTTGGTTTAAGGCCACAGTGAGCAAGCAGTGATCACCACTTGCAGGTGCTGTACTTGGCACACTGAAGATAGGATCTCTGGTAAGCACTTGAGGTTTGTTTTTTTTTCTGTGTTTTTTTTTGTTTGTTTGTTTTTTGTTTTTTTAATACAGAGTTTCACTTGTCACCACGCTGGAGTGCAATGGCACAACCTGGACTCCCTGCAACATTGCCTCCCAGGTACAAATGATTCTTCTGCCTCAGCCTCCTAAGTAGTTGGGGATTACAGGCACCTGCCACCACGCCCAGCTAATTTTTGTATTTTTAGTAGAGGTGGGGTTTCACCATGTTGGCTAGGCTGGTCTTGAACTCCTGATTTCAGGTGATCCGTCCACCTCGGCCTCCCAAAGTGCTGGGATTACAGGTGGGAGCCACTGTGCCTGGCCATATTTTCCTAATGCTTAGTCATGTCGAGCATCTTTTCATGTGCTTATTGGCCATCTGTATGTCTTGTTTGAAGCATGTCTGCTCAAGTCCTTTGCCCACTTTTGATTTGGGTTGCCTGTTTTTTGTTGTTGTTGTTGTTGGGTTTTAGAAGTCCCCTATATTTTCTGAATATTAATCCCTAATCAGATAAATGATTTGCAAACAGCGTCTCCCATTCTGTGGACTGCCTTTTTTCTCTGTGGATATTGCCCTTTGATGCACAATTTTTTAAATTTTCATGAAGTCCACTGTGCCTAGTTTTTGTTATTGTTGCCTGTGCCTTTAAGCATAATATCCAGGAAATCACTGTCAAATGCAACGTGTGCGCTATGTTTTCTTCTAAGAGTTTTATAGTTTTAGGTCTCACAATTAGGTCTTTGATCAATTTTGAGTCAATTTTAATATATGGTATTAGGCAAGGTTCCAACTTCATTCTTTTGCATGTGGATATCTAGTTATCCCAGCACTATTTATTGAAGACTGTCCTTTCCCCACTGAATGATCTTGGCACCCTTGTCAAAAATCATTGGACCATGTATGTGAGGGCTTTTTTGGGGGCTCTCAATTCTATTCCATTGGTCTCTATGTCTGTCTTTATGTCAGCACCACACTGTTTTTTTAATTGCAGCTTGGTAGTAAGTTTTGATGGCATCTTCTCAATAAGGGCTCTAATCCCATTCATGAGAGCTCCACCCTCATGACTTATTCACCTCCCAAAGGCTTCACCACCAAATACCATCTCGTCTCAGGGATTCGAGTTTTAACCTATGAATTGGGGGAAAACCCACCCATTCAGCTCATAACAACAAAAACTCAAAAGAGATCATTCTTGGGTCTTCAAGGAAGGCAGGAATAGCCTCATTAGGGGGAGAGTGGCTGCTCTGATGTCAAAGGAAGGCTTGCAGGGTGTGGTGTTGAAAGGAGAATCCTCCAGATGAAAGCGGGATGAGTGAAGGAATAATGGAATAATTTCCAAAGTTTCTCCAAAGCGCTGGTAAAATGGGCTTCAGGGTGCTCTGTCCCCTAGGCTGTTACCTGACTGTTACATCAAGAAATGTAGGGGTGACCCCTTTTCCCCAATGCCACAGCCACTGTGAGCCCAACCTCGGCAGCATGTCATGGAGCATCACAGCCAGTCTCTGGGAACCATACGAGACCCTCCAGCCAGCAGCCAGCCTCCACCGTGTCATGGTGCCTGCCTTCCCTTGCACCCCCAATAATGCTGCCTGGGCCCTGCTGCTGCCCTCTGGGCCCAGTTACTCAACTATAGAATGCAGAAACTATTACAGCCATGGTGATCCCCCAAATTCCCCTGAAAGCTCATCATGAACCTTTCAAGATAGGGAGCCTCTTTGCAGGGACAACCTGATTCTGCTCCCTTTTGGGGGGCTCCTCTTTACCAGGAGAACTTCGTTCCCTTGGTATCTCTCTCCCCTGTCTTCTCTAGCAATCTAATCAGAAAACCAAAATGGAGACAAACAGTCTTTTCTCCTCGCCTGCAATTAGGAAAATTGCAATTAGGAAATTCCCCTTTGCTGATTAACAATATTGGGCCGTGCTGTCCCCACCTCGGGGAGCAACGGCCTGCAGTTGAAACCGGCCTCAGCTGCTTGTGTTTTACAACCTGCCACGAACCTTTGGCAGATCAAATTAATTTTTTTCCTAATTACACAAATAATAAGGCACATTCAGAAAGTATAGAAAAGTAAAAGCAGGGGGAAAAAAAACCACCTATAATCCTGCCACCCAGAGGCAATCCCTATAAACATTTGATATATTTCCTTCCTGGATTTTAAATGCATTTTTCTGTAGCTGAGATCATACTGTACACATCATTTCATGCTCTAATTCTTTTCACCTGTTGCAGTATTTGCCCATATCATTAAAATTGGTTGAACATATTAATTGTTTTCCATATTCCCCCCCCTTTTTTTTTTTGAGATGGAGTCTTGCTCTTGTTGTGAGGCTGGAGTGCAGTGGCATGATCTCAGCTCACTGTAACCTCTGCCTCCTGGGTTCAAGCGATTCTCCTGTCTCAGCCTCCCAAGTAGCTGGGATTATAGGTGCCTGCTGCCAAGCCCAGCCAATGTTGTATTTTTAGTAGAGATGAGGTCATGCTGGTCCCAAACTCCTGACCTCAGGTGATCCATTCGCCTCAGCCTCCCAAAGTGCTGGGATTACAGGCGTGACCCACTACACGTGGCTCCATATTCGTTTTTTTAATTATAAAAGTAATACATACTTAATGTAGAAAAAAACTCAAAAAAAGTAAAGAAAAAAGTAAAATTTTCACTTTAATTCTTTTTCTCCTCCTGCCTCAGAGGGAACCACTTTTAACAGTTCTTTTAACAGTTTAGTTTTTATCATTGCAGACCTTTCTCTTTTTTTGAGATGAAATATCACTCTGTTGCCCAGGCTGGAGTGCAGTGGCACCAACTCGACTCACTGCAGCCTCCGCCTCCCCAGTTCAAGCGATTCTCCTGCCTCAGTCTCCCAAGTAGCTGGCATTACAGGTGTGTCCTGCAATGCCAGGCTAATTTTTGTATTTTTAGTAGAGACGGGGTTTCGCTGTGTTGGCCAGGCTGGTCTCAAACTCCTACCCTCAAAAGATCCGCCTGCCTCAGCCTCCCAGTGTTGGGATTACAGGTGTGAGCCACCGTGCCCGGCCACAGACCTTTCTCTATACTCACACAAAACAGCTTTTAAAAAAGTGATACTGGCTGAGACCCTGAAAAATCATCTGAGTGAGACCCTATCTCAAAAAAAAAAAAAAAAAAAAAAAAAAAAAGAGAGATTGAGAAAGAGCTGCCAAATATTGCATCTATAATTCATTTCTCTTGGATGGTACCTGTATTAGTCAGGGTTCTGCACAGAAAGAGAACCAATAGGAGCTACAGATATAGATAAAAGAGGAGAAGGATGATGGGAAATGGCTCACGTGATTATGGACGCCAAGGAGTCCACCATCTGCTGTCTGCAGCTGGAGACCCAGGAAAGCAGGTGGCATAACTCAGTCTCAGTGTGGGAGCCTGAAAACCAGGGAACTAATGGTGAAACTCCCAGTCCAAGGCCAAAGCCCTGAGCAAGAAGTGCTAGGGGCCCCACTGGTGAAGGCCCCAGAGTCGGAAGGCTCGAGAACCAGGTGTTCTGACCTCCAAGGGCAGAGAAGATGGAGGTCCCAGCGCCAGAAGTGAGAGTGAGTCCGCCCTCCCTCCAGCTTTTGGTTTCCTTTGGGCCCTCAGTGGAGTGGATGATGCCCATCACATTGGTGAGGGGGGGTCTTCTTTAGCCCATTGATTCAAACACTCATCTCTTGTGGAAACGCCCTCACAGACACTCGGAGGTCACGAAAGTGATCCCATCGCCTGGGACTTGATGTTGACTTCTGTCCCCTTTAGATCTCTCTGATGATTCTCCAAATGGACAGTCTCCTGGGCTCCACAAGACCAAGTTCCCGATCCCAGAAGAGCTGAGAACATGCCAGCACGCAGGAGGCTTCCTGTGTTGCTGAGGCCATTTCTGGAGCATGCAGGATTCAGCCCAGAGGTATGAACTTGGAAACAGAAAGTCAGTCTTGGCCTTAGGCTTGCCCGTAATGAGGACTAAATGGGTTGCCAAAGTCACACATATAAACAATAACTGAGTTTACAGGCACCCGGGTACCACGGCCTCTGCTTTCGGGACGCGCCTTGCCTCAGGCATGTGGATTATAGGAAACCCAACACAGATGCTTGACGGCTGAGCAGGGCTTTGAGAGTTTACGGGACAACAGAGAGAAAATCCAGTAGAGTGGAAAGTGGAAACATTCAATGAGGAGGCAGAACAGGGAACTGCTTAAACACAACCCAAAAAAGCAAAGGGCCCTGGCTCTCCTAGAAGTCACTCTGTTAAGACTGACACCTCCTGGCCTGCAGCTGCTGTGGCTGGTCCAGGCCTCCCAGGGATACCCGCAAATTCTTCAGCGCTCAGAGCAGGTTGCTGGGAGCTGCTTAGTGGAATAACCAAGAATTCCCTTGCATCCCCTCCTTTTTTTTTTTTTTGAGACGGAGTCTCACTCTGTCACCCAGGCTGGAGTGCAGTGGTGCGATCTCAGCTCACTGCAACCTCTGCCTCCCAGGTTCAAGTGGTTCTCCTGCCTCAGCCTCCCCGAGTAGCTTGAACTACAGGCGCATGCCACCACCTCTGGCTAATTTTTGTATTTTTGGTAGAGACAGGGTTTCACCGTGTTTCCCAGGCTGGTCTCAAACTCCTGACCTCAAGTGGTCTGCCTGCCCGGCCTCCCAAAGTGCTGGGATTACAGGCATGAGCCACCACACCCGGCCACATAATTATTAATATGCATACAACACAATATACAATACATGCAACTCCATGTCTCCACAATCCTGGCATGAACCGATGCTCAAAAATGCTTTTTCCAAACTGTAAAGATGGTCAAAAATACCGTTATTGAAATGATTTCACATCATCACACTCATAGGAAATGTCAATTTTTTAATGGCACACTTAAGTAAACTGGAGGGCCATGGGGGAAGGACCTGGGGACATCTGTGTGGAGCTTGATGGAAAAAGTAATTGTGTTTTCTTTAAAGAATAATAAAAATGAAAATAATGTAATTAGAGAACATATTACATTCTGAATTTGTATGAAATTTTCCAAATAAAATACTTTCAAATTTTTAATGAGAAACCTGAGCTTGCTTCCATGAACATAACTTTAAATTTTTTTTATAATGGTTTTTATTTAATGTAATATATCCACACTATTATGACTTCAATCTGTCATCAGTATAAAATTATGAATGAGCTATTTTACATTCTTGTTTTCTTACTGCATCTTCGAATTTGGGTGTGCATTTCACGTACCCAGCACATTCCAGTTTGGAGCAGCCACAGTTCAAATGCTCCACAGCTGCATGTGGCCAGGGCTGCCCAACGTGAGGCCCTGTTCTGCAGTGAGGATGGGGCAAATATAGCACGGGCATGGGCTTTTTTTTTTTTTTTTGAGACCACTCTGTCACCCAAGCTGGAGTGCGGTGGCACAGTCTCGGCTCACTGCAACCTCCGCCTCCCGGGTTCAAGCATTC
>NW_016107392.1:6347287-6361206 GCF_001604975.1 Cebus imitator | reverse complement strand
CACAGCTGCATGTGGCCAGGGCTGCCCAACGTGAGGCCCTGTTCTGCAGTGAGGATGGGGCAAATATAGCACGGGCATGGGCTTTTTTTTTTTTTTTTTGAGACCACTCTGTCACCCAAGCTGGAGTGCGGTGGCACAGTCTCGGCTCACTGCAACCTCCGCCTCCCGGGTTCAAGCATTCTCCTGCCTCAGCCTCCAAGAGCTGGGATTATAGGCATCCTCTACCACACCCAGCTAATTTTTGTATTTTTAGTAGAGACGGGGTTTTACTATGTTGGACAGGCTGGCCTCAAACTCCTGACCTCAGGTGATCTGCCCACCTTGGCCTCCCAAAGTGCTGGGATTACAGGCGTGAGCCACTGCGCCTGGCCATACGGTACATTTCAAGATAATGTCTGCCCCCTGTTTAGCAGCTGTGTATGTGCTTACAGAGCCAGTGTCACGCTTTGGCTTGATTACCACTCAAAGGGCTCATGGGTGCACAAGGACAGATTCCAGCTGGAATGAATCAGGCCCCAGCCTGGTGCTGCTTCTCCAGCCCAACCTGCCCACGGCCCACTCTCCCCATGTGGACTCCCAAACACCCCAGTATCTCCTCCAGCTCCTCATCTCTACCTGTGCCAAACCCCTTTGCAGCAGCTACTGACCTAGTGCTGGGGTATGGGGCTTCCAGGGGTGCTGTCCCCATTTTCCTCACTCCCTTTCATACCACCTCCTCTCCAGCCCCACACTGATTGGGCCCCTCTCTGAGGACCGAATGCTCTTACACAGCTGGAAGAGACTGCCTGAAGGGCTTACCCACCGCAGAGCCCCCACCACCACCCAGAACTGAGGTTTTCGGTGACTTGGTACACCAGGGTATGCAGTGCACTGCCGGGAGGTACTGGGATCACAGACACTACCTGCTATCCACCCCCTGCCTCTTTCTTTTCTTTTCTGTTTTCTCTGAGATGGAGTTTTACTCTCGTTGCCCAGGCTGGAGTGCAATGGCGCGATCTCAGCTCACTGCAACCTCTGCCTCCCAGGTTCAAGTGATTCTCCTGCCTCACCCTCCCTTGTAGCTGTGATTACAGGCATGTGCCACCACGCCCAGTTAATTTTGTATTTTTAGTAGAGACAGGGTTTCTCCATGTTGATCAGGCCGGTCTTGAACTCCTGATCTCAGGTGATCCTCCCGCCTTGGCATCCCAAAGTGCTGGGATTACAGGGGTGAGCCACCACGCCCTGTCTGCCTCTTTCTTCCTAACAAAATACTGGGGATTTTAAACTTTAATCTTGGGCAGCTCTTGTAATCTTTATGGACTTCAATTTTGTGGGATTATTTTATTTTATTAATTTTTTTTTTTTTTTTTTTTGTAGAGATGGGGTTTTACCATGTTGGCCAGGCTGGTCTCGAACTCCTGGCCTCAGGTGATCCACCTGTCTCAGCCTCCCAAAGTGCTGGGATTACAGGATGAGCCACTATGCCTGGCCAATTTTGTAGGATGTTCATTTGTTTGTTTGTGTTTGGGACTCAGTCTCGCTCTGTTGCCCATGCTGGAGTGCAGTGGTGCCATCTCGGCTCACTGCAACCTCCACCTCCCAGGTTCAAGCGATTCTCCGGCCTTAGCCTCCCGAAGTGGCTAGGATTACAGATGCACACCATCACGCTCAGCTAATTTTTGCATTTTTAGTAAAGACAGGGTTTCACCATGTTGGCCAGGCTGGTCTCAAACTCCTGACCTCAAGTGATCCACCCGCCTCAGACTCCCAAAGTGCTGGGATTACAGGCGTGATCCACTGCACCCAGCCATAATTTTGTGGGATTTCTGTTTGCTGTTTTTTAGAGACAGGGTCTTCCTCTGTCATCAGGCTGGAGTGCAGTGGTACAATCATGGCTCACTGCAACCTCGACCTCCTGGCCTCAAGCGACCCCCCTGCCTCAGTCTCCCAACTAGCTAAGACTATAGGTGCATACCACCATGTCAGGCTAATTTTTAAAAATTTTTATAGAGACAGGGTCTCACTATGTTGCTAAGGCTGATCTCAAATTTTTGGACTCAAGCAATCCTCCTGCCTCGACCTCCTGAAACTCTGGGATTATAGGCATGAGCCACCATGCCCCGGCAAACTTCAGTGTTTTCCTCTCTCTCTCTTTTTAAACAAAAAAGTTTTATTGAGACAGTATTCACATACCATACAATTCGCTCATATAAAGTGTACAGTTCAGTGGTTCTTAGTACAGTACATCCACAAAGTTGCTCAAAGACCAGTTTCCTGTCTGTCTAACAGGGATAATTGTATATAACCTCATGCGATCGTTGTGAGAGAGAAATGAGCTATGTGAAAAGTGCTGGCACGCCACCTGGCATGCGGGCAAGTCTTAATAAATGGTATTATTATTTCCATGATGAAGATGACAAGGATGATGGATGAAGAGGAGTAGCAGGGATTCCTGCCTCAAAAAGGATGCTGAACTCACGCCTGTAAACCCAGCACTTTGGGAGGCCAAGGTGGGTAATCATAAGGTCAAGAGATCGAGACCATCCTGGCCAAAATGGTGAAACCCCATCTCTACTAAAAATACAAAAACTAGCCGGGTGTGGTGGCGCACACTTGTAGTCCCAGCTACTCTGGAGACTGAGGCAGAATTGCTTTAATCCGGGAGGCAGAGGTTGCAGTGAGCTGAAATCACACCACTGCACTCCAGCCTGGCGACAGAGAGAGACTCCTCCATCTCAATCAATCAATCAATCAATCAATCAGGATGCTGAGCCGTGGCCACTGTGTGGGAGTCTGTCTAGTCTGTCCATGTTTTGTGGAATCGAGGCCACCTTGACTCATCCTGCTCCTCCCATGTGGCATACAAAGCACTCTGCCTGCCCGGTAGGTACTCACAGCCACCTCTGTGTCAGAGCAGGACGTGACAGCTGCTCAACAGCTGCACAGGCTACAGTGCAATTGAAGGCAGGAAGTGGAGAGAAATGCCACTTCTTACAGAAAGTTCATGGGGAGAGAAATTCAAGTCGGCAGCAAGAACACTCCTTTCGTTCCCTTAAATTTGATCAACTATCTGCTCTCATTTGTCTAAGACTTTAAGAAAAGTTTTACTCTCAGATTATAATAAAAATGTTTATTGTTAATTTTGGGGACATACTCCTCTACCCAGCGGTAGTCAATATTAAGTTTAGACTAAATATTTTTGGTCTATATTGTATGTATCTATTTTTAAGTATTTATTTATTTATTTATTGTTGAGACCGAGTCTTGCTCTGTCGCCCAGGCTGGAGTGCAGTGGCGCGATCTCGGCTCACTGCAACCTCTCTCTCCCAGGTTCTACCAATTCTTCTGCCTCAGCCTCCCGAATAGCTGGGATTACAGGCATGTGCCACCATGCCCAGCTAATTTTTATATTTTTAGTAGAGAAGGGGTTTTCCCCATGTTGCCCAGGCTGGTCTTGAACTCCTGACTTCAGGTGATCTGCCCACCTCGGCCTTCCAGAGTGCTGGGATTACAGGCATGAGACACTGCCCCTGGCCAAGTATATATATATATATATTTAAATATAAAAGTGGGATAATAAGATGATATTGTTTTGCTATTTGGTTTTTTCACTTAGGAATATATCTTGGCTGGGTGGTGGCTCAGCCTGTTATCCCATTGCTTCAGGAAGCTCAGGCAGGAGGATTGCTTGAGCTTAAGAGTTGGACATAGTGAGACCCTGTCTCTGCAAACAAATTTTAAAAATTAGTTGGGTGTGGTGGCACACACCTATAGTCCCAGCTACTTAGGAGGCTGAGAAAGGAGGATTGCTTGAATGAGACCCTATCAAGAAAGAAGGGAAGGAAGGGAAGGGGAAGAGAGGGGGGAAGGGAGGGGAGAAAGAGAGGAAAGGAAGGAAGGGAGGGAGGGAAAGAGGAAGAGAGAGAGGAAGGAAGGAAAGAAGGAAGGGCGAGGAAGAGAGGAAGGAAGGAAAAGAGGGAGGGAGGGAAAGAAGGAAAGAAAGAAATTTTATATATATATATATATATATATATATATATATATATATCTCAATTACTCCATGTCAGTAAACAACTGAGTTTTTAAACCACTGCATAGATTCTTTGGCATGAATATACCACTATTTGTTTATCAAATCTGGAATAGATAATCATTTAGGGATTTCCTACTTTTTATTTTATTTTATTTTATTTGAGATGGAGTCTTGCTGTGACACCCAGGCTGGAGTGCAGTGGTGCAATCTTGGCTCACTGCAACCTCCGCCTCCCAGGTTCAAGTGATTCTCCTGCCTCAGCCTCCCGAATAGCTGGGATTACCGGTGTGTGCCACCATGTCTGGCTAATTTTTGCATTTCTAGTAGAGACAGGTTTCACCATGTTGGCCAGGCTGGTCTTGAACTCCTGACTTCAAGTGATCCTTCTGCTTTGGCTTCCCAAAATATTGAGATTACAGGTGTGAACCACCACACCCAGTGGGATTCCCTACTTTTTAAAAGCTATTACAACCATAGTGGGTGCTGTGCTGTGACATCCACATACCCCTTCAGGACTGGGGCGCTCATTTCCCCAGCTGCCGGGAGTTTTCCTGCTGATGTCCCCATCTGGAATTGTCCTCAGCCAAGTGGGCTGCCTGACACCCCATGCCTGACATGGTTAATGTGTGTGTGGAGAGGGGCAAACAAAGGCCTGGCCCCCATGCCTCAGTGGTATAACTCCCAAGAGCCACTCCAGCTCCAGAGCTCTCCCAGGACCCAGAGAAGGCTCTCATTGCGACGATCCCCAGCCTCACCCCTCCCTCTGTTCAGTCTTGCTGCCTTCCTTCCTTACAGTGGCTGCTTCCCAATGAACTTCCTGCACACATCTCTGCCTGTGTGTTTTCTGGGTAAGCTGCTGTAAGATGATCACAGATATAAAAAGCATTTTTTAAAAATCTTTTTTTGTTAACAGTTGTTACTAGAATTCTTTCTAGGAAAAGACATGTCTTTGAAGAAAAGAACCTTGGTAAGTCTCCTGGGGTAAGGGGTGTGACTCGTGGGAACGGAGGAGGAGAGGCAGCTCGCAGGAAGCAAAAGGATGAGTCTCTGGTTTTGCTCCTGACCAGGGAGGAGACTGTAAAGAAGAAAGGGGGGTGAAAGGGATGGAGAGAGGCTGGGACTGGTAGAAAGGGCAGAGGACTTTGAAGGGGCCAACGCTGTATGGCTGCGATGTAAACCTCTCTGTCTCCCTTCTGAAGTCGCCAGTAAACTCCACAATGCTGACAAAGCTCTGGTGAGTGAGAGTCAAAGAGAGGACCACATTTCATCTCTGAGATGCCTTGTACAACTGAGACGCATCAAAGGACACAGCAGCCAGGAGGTAGAGGAGGCTGTGCGGGTGGGGAGAGGAGGCTTGGGACTCATCTGAAAGGCAGGTAGCAGAGACAGCCTGGCCGCAGTCACCTGCCCCCAGCAGACGACTTCCACAAGGAATGCGTCAGTGCAGAGAAGCCTGGGAAAGGAAAAATACTACCTTCTGCCGCCTCTCTCTCTCCCTCCTGGAACCCCGGATATGAAGGACCATGTCCCCAAAGTGGCAGAGGGCATGTTGACAGCTAAAGGGGAACAGTGACCCGTGCAGCCCAGGAAGAGTGTTGTTCTGGGCCTCCTGTCACAATTCTATTCAGAGATAACAACTTCCACTCACTGCCCTCAAATTAACCCTGTACCTAGAGTACACATCAGAGTCGCCACTGGCATTTTCTCATGGCCTCAAGTCTTATGTGGTCGCCGTCCTGGTCAGTAGCAGTTTTGTACAATGCCTTTTGTCTTCTAGTCTTCAGAGGCAGGTTGACATAGCAGGTAAGAGTTTAGGTCCTGAAGTTAGATAGGGCTAGGTTTCAAATCTGCCCTAGCTAACCTTCGAAAGCTTCTGAGCCTCAGTCTTCAGACCTGTACAATGGTCTCCTGTTAAGAGCCCCCTTACAAGGTCCTTGTAAGGTTACTGCTTTTTAGAGACAGCGTCTTCCTCTGTCATCCAGGCTGGAGTGCAGTGGTGCCATCATGGCTCACTCGAACTCCTGGCCTCAAGTGACCCCCCTGCCTCAGCCTTCCAACTAGCTAAGACTATAGGTGTATACCACCATGTCAGGCTATTTTAAAAATTTTTTTTATAGAGACAGGGTCTCACTATGTTGCTGAGGCAGGTCTCAAATTTTTGGACTCAAGCATCCTCCTGCCTCGACCTCCCAAAACCTTGAAAGGTAACGTATGTAATGCACACATGGGCATGGGCAGCGCCCAGTAAATAATAGTTATTATGATTATTTATTCTTTTTGCCTGCCTTAATCCAATGGCTTTAATATTCGCTGGTGTTGAACATTTAGGTGGTTTTCAGTTTTTGTGTATTATAAACAATGCTCTTTGTGAAAATATAGAATAATTCAGTACTTTAAATTATCTTATTTTTATTTTTCTGAGACAGGGTCTTGCTATGTTGCCCAGGCTGGAGTACAGTTGCACGATCATGGCTCACTGCAGCCTCGATCTCCCAGGATTAACCACTCCTGCCTCAGCCTTCTGAGTAGCTGGGATCACAGGTGGGTACCACCATGCCTGACTAATTTTGTTTATTTTTGGTGGAGATGATGTCTCCCTACATCGCCCAGGCTGGTCTCAAACTCCTGAGCTCAAGCAATCCTCCCTCTTCAGCCTCCCAAAGTGCTAGGATTACAGGCATGAGCCACTGCACGTAGCCATATGATCTTTTCAAACATTATACCCTTTAGCTAATTGACAATAACAGGTACCTCACAGCACGGTTACGAGAATTAAGTGAATTAATACATATAAAGTGCTGAGAACAGTGCCTGCCACCTGGCCCACTGTCGAAATGTGTTTGCCAGCGTTATTATGATAATGATTCCTCACACCTCCACCTGTCCTCCCACGCCTCCCCCCGCGCCCACCTCTGCACTCACAGCTGGATTTAGATGATCTGCTGCTGCCCTGTCTGCCCTCTGTCAGGTGTCATTTCCCAGAGAAAGGATTAGATTTGCATCGTCTGAAAATTCAGCTGATTCGGAGCCTGAAATCAAGGGAAAGAAAGGTCCTGGGAAGTACCGTAGAAGCCTCAGGGCTGAGCGATCACCTGGGTTCCAGTTCTGCTGCAACTTCACCGCCCTCATTGATGTGGCCTTTATGGGTGAGAAAGGGGTTGATGGATCGCCTCTCTCAGGGCAGCTGTTCACTACCCCAGGGAGGAGGGCCATGCTGGCAGTGGGCAACATGGTGAGACTCTAAAGAAAGAGCACAATCCCCGCCCATAGCTGATTCCTTCAGTTTCACTGAGCATTTACCTTATTACCTGGGACAGCTCAACAGGGCAGAAAGCCATTGGCTCTAAAGCCAGCAAACCTGAGTTCACACCTGGCTCAGATACCCGCTGACTAGCTGGGTAGCTTGAGCAAGTCAGTTAACGTCTCTGAGCCTTTTTTCCTCTTCTCAAAAACGGGCACAATACCTTCCACAAGGCTGTGGTTTTGGTTTTAAAAGTGTGGTAAAATACAGATACACAAAATGTACCTTCTCTTATTTCTTTATTTTTATTTTTTTGAGACAGGTTCTTGCTCTGTGGCCCAGGCTGGAATGCAGCAGTGGGATCTCAGCTTACTGCAACCTCCGCCTCCCGGGTTCAAGCAATTCTCTTTTTTGAGACAGTCTCACTCTGTCACCCAGCCTGGAGTGCAGTGGTGCAATCTCGGCTCACTGCAACCTCTGCCTCCTGGGTTCAAGCTATTCTCTGTCTCAGCCTCCTGAGTAGCTGGGATTACAGGTGCCTGCCACCATGCCCAGTGAATTTTTGTATTTTTAGTAGAGATGGGGTTTCACCATCTTGGCCAGGCTGGTCTCAAATTCCTCACCTCGTGATCCGCCTGCCTCGGCTTCCCAAAGTGCTGGGATTGCAGGCGTGAGACACTGCACCCAGCCTCAAGCAATTGTTTTGCCTCAGCCTTCCAAGTAGCTGGGATTACAGGCATGCGCTACCATGCTTGGCTAATTTTTTTTTTCTTTTTTGCCATACCAACGAATGAGACCTTGGCTAATTTTTGTATTTTTAGTGGAGATGGGGTTTCACCATGTTAGCCAGGCTAGTCTCAAACTCCTGGCCTCAAGTGATCTGCCCGCCTCGGCCACCCAAAGTGCTGGGATTACAGGCATGAGCCACCACAACTGGCCTCTTTTTTATTTCTTAATTTTGAGACAGGGTCTCATCTGCTGCCCAGACTGGAGTGCAGCAGCATGATCACAGCTCACTGTAGCCTCAACCTCTCAGGCTCAAGCGATCCTCCTGCCTCAGCCTCCTGAGTACCTGGGACTACAGGTAAGTGCCACCACACCCGGCCAATTTAAAAATTTTTTGTGTGTGGCAGTAGGGTCTTGCTGTTGACAGAGTTGGGTAATGTACCTTCTTAACTATTTTCAAGTGGATAGTTCAATGGCGTTAAACACACAGGGTCGTTTTTGAGGATTAAGTGAAATAGTGTATATAAAGCCTCTAGCGTGTAAACTAAAGCACAGTGAGTGCTCCGTGAATACAAGGCACCCTCTCAGGATTCCTCCTGCTAAATGTGGTGCACCCTGTTGTAAAGGAGAGCAAGAAGCCTTGGGTTTGGGGCTGAAGTTCAAACCCTTGTCCCATCTCTTATCACGGCCCGGCTGCCCTATCTGCAGCGCTGCTTACCGCTGAGTTGGTTTCTGTGTAGAAATGTCTTGGGAGGAAGAGGCAGAGGAGCTGGATGTCTCCAGAGATCTGTTTCCTGAGAGATCCACCCTCAAATATCCAATGGCCCTCATGGGAAAGAGGGAGCAGCCTTATCAGGGTCTTTCCAAATAGAAGAACTAGGCCAACGGGTGAAAATTCCAGGGAGCAGATTTCAACATAATAGAAAAGAAGGTCATCTCTGCCATGGCCTCTGGACCTAAAACATGGAAAGTCACTTCTCAGCCTTTAGGGTGGTTTTTGGCTCCTGTCTGGTTTTTTGTTTTTTTTTTTTTGATTTTGTTTTAAGACAAGGTATTACTATGTTGCCCAGGCTGGTCTCAAACTCCTGGGCTCAAGGATCCTCCCTCCCTGGCCTCCCAAAGCTTTGGTTTTTTGTTTTTTTTTTTGAAATGGAGTCTCTCTTTGTCACCCAGACTGGAGTGCACTGGCACCATCTCAGCTCACTGCAACCTCCACCTCCCACCCAGGTTCAAGTGATTCTCCTGCCTCAGCCTCCTGAGTAGCTGGTATTACACATGTGTGCCACCATTCCCAGCTAATTTTTTTGTATTTTTAGTAGAGACGGGGTTTCTCCAAGTTGGTCAATCTAGTCTCGAACTCCCGACCTCAGGTGATCCACCTGCCTCAACCTCCCAAAGTGCTGGGATTACAGGTGTGAACCACCATGCCCGACCTTTGCCGGGCATCTTAAAAAGCACTATAGGCCGGTTGCCTTGGCTCATGTCTATAATCCCAGCACTTTGGGAGGCTGAGATGGGCGAGTCACGAGGTCAAGAGATCGAGACCATCCTGGCCAACATGGTGAAACCCTGTCTCTACTAAAAATACAAAAAAAATTAGCTGGGTGTGGTGGTGCATGCCTGTAGTCCCAGCTACTTGGGAGGCTGAGGCAGGAGAATTGCTTGAAACCAGAAAATGGAAGTTGCAGTGAGCCAGGCGATAGAGTAAGACTCTTTCTCAAAAAAAAAAAAAAAAAAAAAAAAAAAAAGCACTATAGGATCCAGCTCCTGGCTCCCTGTCCCCTGCTTCCTTATTTTATTCCTGACACTGCTAAAATGTCACCTGATTAGAGAGACCTTCCTGGCCCTCCTATCTAAAATAATACCCACCCCACCATCCATTTACTCAGCTTTACTTTTCTTCACAAACGTCACACACACACACCCTGACATTATATTATATACTTATTGACTTAAGTATCAGTGATATATTTATTGAGGTCAGGGACTTTGCTTACTATTATTGTCTCCCAGGGCCTGGGAACATGCTGGGTGCATACATGGCTGTCATCAAACCTTCTAGAGCAAAGGAATGCCAAGCCTGTCCATTTACTGTGCTTTAATTTCATTGTTTGTACAATTTCCTACCCTCCCTCTCCCCAAAGTTAATATTTATCTTGGTTTCTCACTTACTTGGCTTTGTAGGCAACACATCCTCCAACAGCCCTTCAGGGTGTTAATACAAATGAATCAGATAATCCGCTGTGTTTAAACTCCCCTCTGCATGCAAAAGCAATGCAGGAATCAGAGAAATGGCGATAAAATATCCATATTGTTAGATATTGGTAGCCAAACATCTTTGACCACGGCCCATTCTCCGCATTAGACTTCCTCTTGGAATTGCTGGCGGCCCCTCTCGGGGCCCTGGGTTCCGACCACAGACTGGCAAGCCTGTGCTAATGCAGAGAACAAGCCTCTCCAGAGGGAGGAGGCGACTCACATGCTAGGATTTTCCCAGCATCACCAGTCAATAATTCTCACCTTCCTCCCCCGGGAAGAGGGAGAGAGTGGGCATGTGGGCTGAGAGAAAGGCCACAGTTACTCTTTCCAACACTTTTGGAAGGATGGAAATTCCTATTAATAGCCCAGAGAGAAAGGGAGGAGACAGAGGATCTTCCTCCTCCTCTATTAGTTCCTTTTTTTTTTTTTTAAGGCAAGTCTCACTTTGTCCCTGGGGTTGGAGTGCAGTGGTACGATCTTGGCTCACTGTAATAACCCCATCCCAGGTTCAAGCGATTCTCATGCCTCAGCCTCCCAAGTAGCTGAGATTACAGGTGCCCGCCATCATGTCAGGCTAATTTTTGTGTTTTTAGTAGAGACGAAGTTTCGCCATGTTCGTCAAGCTGGTCTTGAACTCCTGGCCTCAAGCATTCTGCTCACCTTGGCCTCCCAAAGTGCTGGTATTACAGGCGTGAGCCACCACGCCTGGCCCTCTATTAGTTCCTTTTTATTCCCTCTGGTATTCACCTCTTGGAGCGCTACCTGTACCAGCCTGCAAGGATGACTCTCCAGCCCTATTACCCTGGAATTTTCCCTCATTGCCACCTTGTGAATTTCCTCACCTACCTCCTGCATTGCAGTCCCTGTTCCCTAGGTTGCATTTTAGTGGAGCACAGCCTGCAATAGCTTATACAAAAAAAAAAAAAGTGCATGGCACCAAAGTTCCCAATGCCTGGCAGACTGGAAATATCTTCACCCCCCCCCGCCCATAATGATTAATAGCTTGGTTGGGTATATAGTCTGTGTTGGAAATTATCTTTCCTCATAATTTTGAAGGCTTTGCTCCACTATCTTTTTGCTTTCATTACTGCTGTTAGAAGTTTGATGTCATTTGAATTCCTTGATCTTTTTTTTTTTTTTTTTTTTTTTTTTGAGATAGAGTTTCATTCTTGTTGCCCAGGCTGGAGCGCAATGGCGTGATCTCAACTCACTGCAACCTCCGCCTCCCGGGTTCAAGTCATTCTCATGGTTTAGCCTCCTGAGAATCTGGGATTACAGGTATGCGCCACCATGCCCACCTAATTTTTGTTTTATTATTAGAGTCAGGGTTTCACCACATTAGTCAGGCTGGTCTTGAACTCCTGACCTCAGGGAATCTGCCCGCCTCAGCCTCCTGGGATTGGGATTACGGGCGTGAGCCACCCCGCCTGAACTATTCCTTGATTTTTTTAATGTGATTGGCGTTTTCTCTGTAAAGATTTTAGGAGCTGCACTAGTTTTCTGTTGCTATTGTAATAGATTACCAAGAATGTAGCAATTTAAAACAAGATAAACTTTTTTTTTTTTTGAGACGGAGTTTCGCTCTTGTTACCCAGGCTGGAGTGCAATGGTGCGATCTCAGCTCACCGCAACCTCCGCCTCCTGGGTTCAGGCAATTCTCCTGCCTCAGCCTCCTGAGTAGCTGGGATTACAGGCACGCGCCACCATGCCCAGCTG
The DNA here is from genome assembly GCF_001604975.1 of Cebus imitator. Classification (NCBI taxonomy): domain Eukaryota; kingdom Metazoa; phylum Chordata; class Mammalia; order Primates; family Cebidae; genus Cebus; species Cebus imitator. The sequence goes on along the minus strand of NW_016107392.1, from coordinate 6,349,249 downwards.
ATTTTTTGTATTTTTAGTAGAGATGGGGTTTCACCATGTTGACCAGGATGGTCTCGATCTCTTGACCTCGTGATCCACCCGCCTTGGCCTCCCAAAGTGCTGGGATTACAGGCGTGAGCCACCGTGCCCGGCCCAACTTTTTTTTTTGAGACACAGTTTCGCTCTTTTTACCAAGCTGGAGTGCAGTGGCGTGATCACACTCACTGCAACCTCTGCCTCCCAGGTTCAAGTGATTCTCCTGCCTCAGCCTCCCAAGTACCTGGGATTACAGGTGTGCACCCCTGGCTAATTTTTCTATTTTTAATAGAGACAGGGCTTCACCATGTTGGCTAGGCTGGTCTCAAATCCCTGAGCTCAGGCAATCCACCCTCCTCGGCCTCTCAGAATGCTGGGATTACAGGCAAGAGCCACCGAAACAGCCACACTTACTCTTTTTTTTTTGAAACAGAGTCTTGCTCTGTGGCCAGGCTGGAGTACAGTGGTGTGATCTCAGCTCACTGCAACCTCTGCCTCCTGAGTTCAAGTGATTCTCCTGCCTCAGCCTCCCGAGTAGCTGGGACTACAGGCACTCACCACCACATCCAGCTAATTTTTATATTTTTAGTATTTTTATATTTTTAGTGTTTTTTTATTTTTAGTATTTTTTCACCACGTTGGCCAGGATGGTCTCGATCTCTTGATCTCGTGATCTGCCTGCCTTGGCCTCCCAAAGTGCTGGGATTACAGGCGTGAGCCACTGTGTTCAGCCCAAACTTACTGTCTTAGAGTAGATCAGAAGTCCAACACGGATCTCACTGGGCCATCTAAGTGTTGGCGGGATGGATTCCTTCCAGAGGCTCTAGGAGAAAATCTGCTTCTACCCTTTGCAGCTTCTAGAAGCTGCCCACTTTCCTTGGCTTGTGGTCCCTTCCTTCATCTCAAAGGCAGCAGCTTTGGGCCAAGTCCTTCACAGGCTGCCATGTCCAATTCTCCCTTTCATGCCTCTGTCTTCTACTTTTAAGGACTCTTGTGGTTACACTGGACCCATCCAGATAATCCAGGACGATCTCCCATGTGTTAAAGTCAGTTGATTAGCAACCTCAATTCCCTCTTGCCATAACCTAACAAATTCACAGGTTTGGGGATTAGAAGATAGACATGCTGAGGCGGGGGCAGTTATCTCGCCTACCACAGGATCTTTGTTTATTTCCAGTGTTCTAAAATTTCATGAAAACATGCCTTGATGATAAGTAATTTTTTTTTCTTTTTCATGTGTTCACTGTGCTAAGTAATTGGTGAGCCGTTCATTCTAGAAACTCATGTTCTTCAGTCCTGGAAGTTTTCTTGCATTTCTTCCTTGAAAACTTTTATTTTCTTTTTTGCTTCCCTAACCTGCCCCCAGAATTCTTATTAGCCAGAAACTGAACCTCGTGGTCTGTGTCGCTCATTTTGTTATTTGATTCCATACCACCTATTTCTTTATCTTTTTATTCTGCCTTTAATGGAAGAGTTACACAATTTTATCTTCTATTGAATTTAAAAGTTTTGCTATGAAAATTGTATTTCCAAGAGCTCTTTCTAAAATAAATTAGCTGGGCACAGGGATGCATGACTGTAGTCCTAGCTACTTGGGAAGCTGAAGCAGGAGGCTCCCTTAAGCCCAGGAGTTCTAGTCCAGCCTGGGCAACACAGTGAGACTCCTGTCTCTAAAATAAATAATAAATAGGCCAGGTGCAGTGGCTCACACCTGTAATCTCAGAACTTTGGGAGGCTGAGGTCGGTGGATCACCTGAGGTCAGGAGTTTGAGATCAGCCTAGCCAACATAGTGAAACCCCATCTCTACTAAAAATAGAAAAATTAGCCAGGTGTGGTGGAAGGCACCTGTAATCCCAGCTACTTGGGAGGCTGAGGCAGGATAATCGCTTGAACCCAGGAAGAGGAGGTTGCAGAGAGCCAAGATGACGCTATTATACTCCAGCTTG
>NW_016107392.1:6340377-6347192 GCF_001604975.1 Cebus imitator | reverse complement strand
AATGAATGAATGAAAAGATAAAAAATAAGTTCCCTGTTGACAGAATGGTGAGAACTCATTGACTAATGGCTGTAGGGACATTCTTTAAAAATTCCAGAGGCCAAGTCTAAGAAATGGGGATGAATCAGCCCTAGAATAAACACTACTCTATACTTACCTCACCCTAAAAGGGCTGTTCAAATGAATTCTCAAGTGAATTAAATGCCTGCAAAGAAAAGAAATCCAATACCCTTTAAAGAAACACAACAAAATCTAGCATGCAACAATATAAAATTTGCAATGTCCAGAGTAAAACAAATTACCAGATGTGTGAAGAAGCAGAAAAATATGACCTATAAGTAAGAGAAAATCAATCAATAGAAACAAACCCTGAAATGATGGAGATGATGGAATTAGCAGACCAGGACATTAAAATAGCTGTAATAAATATATTCCCTATGCTCAAGGATGTAAGGGAAATAAACACATAAGCAAAGAAATGGAAGCCATAAAATAAGATCCAAGCAGAACTTCTAGGGATTAAAAGACAGTTGTTGTTGGTTTTTTTTAATTAATTAATTATTTATTTATTTTTTATTCAGTCTCTGTAGAGACTGTCAAAAATTGCCAATGCTGACCATATTGCACGTCGTCATGGCGGGGTATTGGGAAAAGTTTTCAATTAGCAATAATCACCTCTCGGATAAACCTCATTGGCTACGATACTGCCACTGCGCAACGCTAAATAAAGACAGTTTCTTTCTTTCCCTTTCTGTCTTTCTTTTCTCTCTCCCTCCATCCCTTCCTTCTTTTCTCTTTTCTTTTCTTCCTTTTTTTTCAATGTCTAGCTCTATCGCCCAAGCTGGAGTGCAGTGATGTAATCAGCTGACCACAACCTCTGACTCCCAGACTCAAGCCATCTTCCCACCCCCAAGGTATCCTCCCACCCAAGCCTCCTGAGTGAGACTACAGGCATGCACCACCTCATCCAGCTAATTTTTGTTTTTCTTTTGTTTGTTTGTTTTAGTAGAGACAGGGTTTCACCATGATGCCTAGGCTGGTCTCAAACTCCTCGGCTCAGGCAATCCGCCAGCCTCAGCCTCCCAAAGTGCTAGGATTACAGGTGTGGGCAGCCGCACCTGGACAAGGTTTCAAATTAAGGAAAATAAAGACAATGTGTTGCCATGAGACTTATACTACAAGAAATGTTGATGGAAGTTCTTCAAGCTGGCAGAAATTATACCAGAAGGAAGCTCATATCATCAGGAATAAATGTAGAGCATCAAGATGGTACATACATAAGTAAATATAAGTAACTATTTTTCTCTTAGTTAAAAAAATATAGTCACTTGTCCCTGTTTGTGAGTTCCACATATGAGGATTCAACCAACCTCAAGTCGAAAATATTTGGAAAAAAATAAAACTACAACAATTTTTAAAACTATACATTTAAAAATACAGTATAATAATTATATAGTATTTACATTGTGTAGGTGTTATAAGTAATCTAGAAATCATTTAAAGTAATATGGAAAGATGTGTGTAGGTTACATGCAAATATTATACCATTTTACATAAAGAACTTGAGAATCCTTGGATTTTGGTGTTCATAGAAGGTCCTGGAACCAATCTCTCATGGATACTAAGGGGCAATTGTACATAACAGAAAGTCAGGTGGTAAATGGACCTGGTTACAAGGTTTCTGTATTTTTTCATTACGTTCTACTATATTACTTTTTAAGTAGACTGAGAAACATTAAGGCTATATTTGTCAGTCCTAGTATGACCACTGAAATCATAATGCAAAGAAATATAGCTAAAAAGCCAATGAATACAGTAAAATGGAACTCTAAAAAATAGTCAAATAATTCAAAAAAGGAAGAGACCAAAATGTATATAGGCTGTGTGATTTCATTTATATAAAATGGAACTAACTGGGCACAGTGGCTCATGCCTGTAATCCCAGCACTTTGGGAGGCCAAGGCAAGTGGATCACTTGAATTCAGGAGTTTGAGACCACCCTGGCCAACATAGTGAAACCCTGTCTCTACTAAAAATATGAAAATTTGCTGGGCATGGTGGCAGACACCTGTAGTCCTAGCTACTTGGGAGGCTGAGGCAGGAGAATTGAACCTGGGAGGTGGAGGTTGCAGTGAACCAAGATCATGCCACAGCACTACAGCCTGGGTGACAGGGCGGGGGGGGAGAGGGAAGCCGTGTGTGGGGGGAAGTTATTCCTTGATGATATGCTAAACAAGGGGTGAATTATTCATGTTTCCTCTTTTTAGACCATATAGGGTAACTTCCTGATGTTGCCATGGCATTTGTAAACTGTCATGGGGCTGGTGGGAGTATAGCAGTGAGGACGACCAGAGGTCAAGCTCGTAGCCATCTTGATTTTGGGAGGTTTTAGCCAGTTTCTTTCTTTTTTCTTGAGATAGAGTTTTGCTCTTATTACCCAGTATGGAGTGCAACGGTGCGATCTTGGCTCACCGCAACCTCCGCCTCCCAGGGTCAAGCGATTCTCCTGCCTCAGTCTCTCAAGTAGCTGGGATTACAGGCATAAGCACCATGCCCAGCTAATTTTTGTATTTTTAGTAGAGACAGGGTTTCTCCATGTTGGTCAGGCTAGTCTCAAACTCCCGACCTCAGGCGATCCACCCACCTCAGCGTCCCAAAGTACTGGGATTATAGGCGTGAGCCACCGCACCACACTTTTTAGCCAGTTTCTTTACTGCAAGCTGTTTTAACAGCAAGGCCTTTATGACCTCTATCTTGTGCCGACCTCCTATCTCATCCAGTGACTTAGAATGCCTGACCATCTGGGATTGCAGTCCAGTAGGTCTCAGGCCTCATTTTACACAGCTCCTATTCTAGATGGAGTTGCTCTGGTTCACACGCCTCTGATATAGCAATTCTCCCACCTCAGGGGCCACAGGCATGCACCTCCATGACTGCCTATTTTTAAAAAATTTATCTTTAGGCTGGGCATGGCGGCTTACGCCTGTAATCCTAGCACTTCAGGAGGCTGAGGTGGGCGGATCACCTGAGGTCAGGAGTTCAAGACCAGCCTGACCAACATGGTGAAACCCCGTCTCTACTAAAAATACAAAAATTAGCTGGGCATGGTGGTGGGCACCTGTAATCCCAGCCACTCAGGAAGCTGAGGCAGGAGAATCGCTTGAATCCAGGACGTAGAGGTTGCAGTGAGCCAAGATCACACCATTGCACTCCATGCTGGGCGACAAGGTGAAACTCCATCTCAAAAAAAAAAAATCATTTTTATTAAAGACAACGTTTCACTCTTTCGCCCAGGCTGGTCTCAAACTCCTGAGTTCCAGCAATCTCCTGCCTCAGCCTCCTAAAGCGCTGAGATGACAGGTGTGAGTCATCACACCTGCCCCTCTTCCCCTCCTTTCCATTTTTACTGTCACTGCCTTGGATTAGGTTGTCATCCCTCTGTCTTGGACAATTACGAGAATCTCCTAAAGGTTTCCCTGACTCCAATATCATTACCCTCCAATATCTATGCTGCCAAGGAACTGTTATTAAAGTGCAAAAACCTGATTATGTTGTCTCCTCTTTAAATCCATCAAGAGCTCCTCTGTTGCTTTCAGATTAATTTCCAAAGGGCCTTTAGCATGTCAGGAGGAGGAGAGAAGAGTTGGAGGTTTTAGAATGTGGATGATGTCCAGGAGACAGTGTCTAGTTACATCTTAAGAAAACAGTACCCGGCTGGGTGCTGTGGCTCACGTCTGTAATCCTAGCATTTTGGGAGACCGAGGTGGGTGGATCACCAGAGGTCAGGAGTTCAAGACCAGCCTGGCCAACATGGTGAAACCCCATCTTTAAAGAAAAAAAGAAAACAGTACCTAATCTGGCTTCCTTCATCCACCCACTGATGACTTTGCATTGCTCCATTTCATAGTCATGCTTCTTAAGAAAGTTGCCTCTGCGTCATTTCAGCTCTTGTTTGTTTCTTAACTTATGGTAATTTGGCTTATGTCTCTAAAACACCAGAGAAACTACTCTTCTAAGATCACCAATGGATACTTTTCTTTACATTTAAAAATGTTTAATTTAGAAATAATTTCAGATTTACAAAATGTTGCAAATATAGTAAAAAACAAAACCCAAAACTCACATATACTTTACCTAGCTCCCCCAAAGTACATCATACATAACCACAATACAAATAACAAAGCCAGGAAATTAACATTGATACTATTGACTAATCTATACACTTTAAATTTTGTCAATTGTTCTGCTGATGGGACAGAATCCAATCCAGGGTCACACATTGTGTTAGATTGTGTATTAGTCCAGTCTCATGTGGCTAATAAAGACGTACCCCAGACTAGGTACTTTATAAAGGAAAGGGGTTTCATTGACTCAACAGTTCAGCTGGCTGGGGAGGCCTCAGAAAACTTATACTGGTGGTGGAAGGGAAAGCAAATGCTTCCTTCTTCACAGGGCAGCGGGAAAGAGAAGAATGAGAACTGAGCAAAGGGGGAAGCCCCTTATAAAACCCTCAGATCTCATGAGAGCTTTTCATTGTCATGAGAATAGCATGGGGGAATCTGCCCCCATGATTCAATTACCTCCCATTGAGTCCGTCCCTCCTTGGACTACAATTCAAAATGAGATTTGGGTGGGGACACAGCCAAACCATATCAAATTATCTTGTCACCTTAGTTTTTTTTTTTTTTTTTTTAAACTGAAATCGTTCCTCAGGCTTTCTTTCTGTTTGTTGTTCTTCTGATTTTAACACATTTGAACAGTACTGGCCAGTTCTATTGTTGAGTGTCCCTCAATTTAGGTTTGCCTGAATTACTTGTGATTAAATTTATTTTCAGTGGTGGGCAGGATAATGCCCTCCCCCTACAACAAAGATGTTCACATCTGAATCTCTGAAATCTGTAAATATGTGAGATTATATGGCAAGGAGGAATTAAGGTTGCAGAGGGAATTAAGGTGAAATCCGGAATTAAGGTTGCTAGTTGCTGGTATGGATAGATTAACCCAGATCATCATGGCAGGCCCAATAGAATCACAAGAGTCCTCATACATGGAAGAGGGAAGCAGAAGAGACAGAACTAGAGAGATGGCAGCAGCGTGGGGACTCAGCCTGACATTGCTGGCTTTGAAAATGCAGGAATGGGGCCATGAGCCAGGAATTACTGGAGGGCTCTGAAAGAAAAGGCAAGGAAATGATTTCTCTCATAGAGCTTCAGACAGGAACATGGTCCTGCGACACCTTGATTTTAGCCCAGTGAGACTCATTTCAGGCATCTGACTCATGGAAGTACAAGATAATAAATTTGTGTTGATTTAAGCTATTCTGTTTGGAATAATTTGTTACAGCAGCAAAGGCAAACTAATACAGATTTTGATACATGGAAGTGGAGTGCTTCTGTAACAAACACCTAAAAATGTGGAATTGAGCAGTGAGAAGAGGCTGGAAGAGTTTTGAGGAGCTTGACAGAAAAAACCTGAATTGCCTTGAACAGGGCTGTTAGTAGAAATATGAATGTTAATAATTCTGCCAGTCAAGCCCCAGAAGGAAGTGAGGGACATGGTAGAGAAAACATATGTCACCTCGGAGAATACTAACATCATCACAAACAAGCTATTGGTAGAAATATGGATATTAAAGGCATTGCTGATGAGGGCTTGTCTTAGTCCATTTTCTGGTGCTATAACAGAATACCACAGACTGAGTAATGTATAAAGAATAGAAGTCTACTTGGCTCATGTTTCTGGAGGCTGGGAAGTCCAAGACATGGCACTGGCGTCTGGTGAGTGTTATCCTATGGTAGGAGGCATCACATGGCAAGTGAGCACGTGAGACAGGGAGTGGTTTTATCTTTTTACCAGGAGCTCACCCCTACTATGATTATAACTAACTATCGTAACTAACCCACTCTCATGATAACAACATTAATCTCTTCATAGGGCAGAGCTCTGATGACCTAATCAGCTCTTAGAGGTCCCACCTCTTAATACAGTCACAATGGCAAATAAATTTTAATGTGAGTTTTGGAGGGAACATTTAAATGACAGCAGAAGCCAATTATTGGGATCAAAGTAAGGGAATCCTTGTTATATAGTGGCAGAAAGCTGGGCAGAATTGTGTTCTACAGTCATATGAAGAGCAGAATTTATAAATGATGTGATTGGACATTTAGCCGAGGACATTTCCAATCAACGCATTGAAGATGCAGCTTTGTCTTTTCTTGCTGTTTATAGCAAAATGCAAGAGGAAATAAATCAAATGAGGGGAAAATTGTTAAACAGAGAGGACTGAGGACTTTGATTATTTGGGAATATCTTAGACTATCCAGATGGCAAAAGATGTTAAAATTAAGATATTCACTGTTGAGAAAGTATGCTTTATGGGAAAACCCAAAGGTGTCTGACAAGCTTTTGTGAATATCTTAGAAATATTTTTAAAAAAAAGCATAATTAGTCATATGAAAGGCTCTTTAGGCCAGACGCAGTGACTCACATTTGTTATCTCAACACTTTGGGAAGCTGAGGTAGGAGGATCACTTGAACCCAGGTGTTCAAGACCAGCCTGAGCAACAGAGTGAGGCCCCTGTCTCAAAAAAAAAAAAAAAAAAAATCCATTGCCTGGGGCTAGCAGATTCTACCTAATTGCTCTCCCCACATTCAGAAATAGGTGGTTGCTGGTCTAGATTGAGGTCTCAGTTTCTTTTCTTTTTTCTTTTTTCTTTCTTATTTTTTATTTTTTTTAAGAGACGGGGTTTCACCATGTTGGTCAGGCTGGCCTCGAACTCCTGACGTTGTGATCCGCCCGCCTCAGCCTCCCAAAG
>NW_016107392.1:6331470-6339817 GCF_001604975.1 Cebus imitator | reverse complement strand
TTTTTTGGTAGAGATGGGGTTTCACCGTGTCACCAGGCTGGTCTTAAACTCCTGATCTAAGTGATCCACCCACCTCAGCCTCCCAAAATGCTGGGATAACAGGTGTGAACTAACACTCCTGGCTTGCCCGGATAGATTTTGAAACTGCATGGGATTGATGCTTTCTTTTTTCCTTCTGTTTTCTCCCTTTTTTGGATGGGAATGTTTACAATTGCTATCTTATACCTGTCTCACTGTTGTATCTTGGGACCAGATAATTTGTTTTCTATTTTCAAACATCCACAGATCGAGAGAAGTTTTGCCCCAAGAGGGACTGTACCAACAGCCTCACCTATATTTGATTTAGATGATACAGATGATGAGATTTGGGACTTTTGAGCTGATGAGACTTCAATGACATTTTGGACTTGAGTTGTTGCTGCAATGGGTTAGACTTTGGGGGTCTTTGGGAACGGGTGAATATATTTTTGCACTTGGGACACATGTCAATCTTTGAGAACCGGAGGGCAAATTATGTTTGTGGCAATTTGTTACATCAGAAATAGGAATCTCACACATGGACCAATAGATATCAATAGATACTTTTCAACCTACAACATCTCATTCCATTCCTAGTCTCTTATGTTGGCTTTCTTGGCCCATATATTTCTGTTTTCCTTTCTTCTCTTGAGACTTTTCATTCTTTTTAAGTTAAAACATTTTTGAATAATAGAGATGAGGTCTTACTATTTTGACCAGGCTGGTCTTGAACTTCTGGCCTAAAGTGATCCTCCCATCCTGGCCTCTCAAAGTGCTGGGATTACAGCTGTGAGCCACTGCACCTGGCCAGAGACTTCTCAGTCTTTATGTTGACTCCTTCCTCTACCTGTCTCTTAGATGTCAGCACTGTTCAGAAATTCTGTCCTAGACCATTTTCTCCTCTGTGAGCACACTCTCTTTGCACAGTCCAATCCATTCCCCAGAATTCCACCTCTACCTACATCCAAATCTGTATCTCCAGTCCAGCCTTCTTTCCTGAGTCCTGGACACAGGTAATCATCTGCTTCCGGCACTTCTCCATGTGGCTGTCCAACAAACATGCAAACTCATCCTTTTACTGTTCACTGCTTCCCATGCAGCAGCCATTCTCAGTTCCTTGCTGAGCAAAGTGCACATTCCCTCACACTTGTGACTCTGTTTGGCTGGAATGTTCTCTACATTCTTCTTCTTGGCTACAAGCTGTCTTTCAAGACTCATTTCAAGAAATGGGGCCAGGCTTGGTGGCTCGCGCCTATAATCCCAGTACTTTGGGAGGCTGAGGCAGGCAGATCACCTGAGGTCAGGAATTCAAGACCAGCCTGGCCAACATGGTGAAACCCTGTCTCTGCTAAAATACAAAATTATCTGGGCATGGTGGTGAGCACCCAGCTACTCGGGAGCCTGAGACAGGAAAATCGCTTGAACCAGGGAGGCGGAGGTTGCAGTGAGCCGAGATTGTGCCACTGCATTCCAGCCTGGACAACAGAGCCAGACTCTGTCTCAAAAATAAAAGACTATTTAATACAGGAACAGGAATCCAAATAAAGAAATAAAAAACAAAAAATAAAAATAAAGCACTTACTACTTTGGGAAACTTTCTCTCTTCCTTGGATTTCAGCCAGCATCCCTCTTCTGTTTGCCTTTAGTAGCCTCACCGCTCCCTGCGTTCATGCATTAATGTGTTCACCCAGCAAGTATTGACTGAGCACCTAAGGTGCCCCAGGCACAGCCGAAGGCTCTAGGATACAATGGTGAGCAGGGCTTGACCTCCACTGTCACACTGGAGTTGAGAGAAGGAAACAACTGATTTGTCAATTCCAATATGCTGCATTACAAGTCAAGGAAGACTGGGGGTAGAAAGAAGTATAGGAAATGGCATTTCAGGCAGCAATCTATGCAGACGCGGAGCCTGGAGAAAGAAGGATGTTTGGGAGGACCTCAAGTTTCTTAGGGCCAGGTGCAAGAGCTCCTGCCTGTAATCCCAGCTACTCAGGAAGCTGAGGCCGGAGGATGCCTGAGCCTAGGAGATGAGTCTGGAGTCAGCCGTGATTGCCTTACTGCACTCCAGACCAGTTGACAGATCAAGACCTTGTCTAAATAAATAAATAAATAAATAAATAGGGAGCACTGTGAAGAAGAGGCGAGAACGACCTCCAGATCGACCAAAGCCTGCGCGCCCCTGCATCCCGCGCCCAGCACCTAGGTCCCGCCGCCACCATGCCCAAGAGAAAGGCTGAAGGGGATGCTGAAGGAGATAAAGCCAAGGTGAAGGACAAACCGCAGAGAAGATGCGCGAGGTTTCCTGCTAAACCTGCTCCTCCAAAGCCAGAGCCCAAGTCTAAAAAGGCCCCTGCAAAGAAGGGAGAGAAGGTACCTAAAGGGAAAAAGGGAAAAGCTGATGCTGGCAGAAAGGGAACAACCCCGCAGAAAATGGGTATGCCAAAACAGACCAGGCACAGAAAGCCGAAGGTGCTGGAGATGCCAAGTGAAGTGTGTGCGTTTTTGATAACTGTGCACTTCTGGTGACTATACAGTTTAAAATACTATTTTTTTAAAATACTATTTTTTATCAAGTTTTATAAAATGCAGAATTTTGTTTTACTTTTTTTTTTTTATAGCCATGTTGTTAGCACACAGAACACTTCATTGTTGTTTTGGGGGAAGGGCATATGTCACTAACAGAATGTCTCCAAAGCTGGATTGATGTGGGGAAAACACCTCTCCCTTCTAGTTTTGAGAAACTTCCTCTTGGCTCCCAGGAGGAGGGATTCCCTGACTTGGACACACATGGCCACCTTGGCACTCAAAAGCCCTGTGGTGTGGAAAAACAAATTCGTTTTCATGTCCTCTTCTCCCTTTCCACCTTCCAGCATAGACTTAACTCCCTTAAGCCCAGACATCTGTTGGGACCTGACCCCCAGTCATTGGTTACCAGTGCGTCAGGCAATCTGGACTTTCCAGCGATGCCACTGAGATGGCACCTGTCAAAAGAACAGTGGTTTCATTTCTAGATTGTGGATCTTCAGGTAAATTCTGCCATTTCATTTCACTTCCTGAAAGTCAGGGTCAGCTCATAAAAAGTTGTTAAACAACATGCTAAATGTGAAATGTCAACCCTCACTCCAAACTTTCCCTGTTCAGAGCATCAGATGAAGACTTCATTGGCTTTTATAGTGGCTTTCTGATTTTTGGTAGTCCATCAAAGAAGGGAGTTTGAAAGTTGTTGTATACTGTTAACGATTGTCTGCCCATGTCCTGCCTAAAATACCATGATTGTTTATGGAAAGTATCTTTAATGAAGCTGGATACAGTTTGGCTTGGAAAATAAGAATGATAAATAAATAAATTCCTATGGAATGCGGAAGGGGGTGGTGGTGGGCTGTGAGATGCCAACTACACAGATTGACAGAAGCCCTGACCAAGTCCCAACTCCTTTGATCCTGCAGAGCAAAGGGAGCCTTTGGAGGCATTAAAAGGGGACTACCAGGCCGGGCGCAGTGGCTCAAGCCTGTAATCCCAGCACTTTGGGAGGCCGAGGCGGCTGGATCACAAGGTCAAGAGATCGAGACCATCCTGGTCAACATGGTGAAACCCCGTCTCTATTAAAAATACAAAACATTAGCTGGGCATGGTGGCGCGTGCCTGTAATCCCAGCTACTCAGGAGGCTGAGGCAGGAGAATTGCCTGAACCCAGGAGGCGGAGGTTGCGGTGAGCCGAGATCGCGCCATTGCACTCCAGCCTGGGTAACAAGAGCGAAACTCCATCTCAAAAAAAAAAAAATAAATAAAAATAAAAATAAAAAAATAAAAAAAAATAAAAGGGGACTACCATAGCTGTAGTCTGGAAACTAGATTGGAAGGGAAACAGAAGAGGTTACAGTTACCCAAGTAAGAGACAATGGTGAGTAGTGGGGACGGGGAAGTACTGGGGAAGATATAGTTGTTGGATGTTGGAAGAGAGGTGGAATTTGAGGCTGATACCTAGAAGCCTTTCCTTTTTGTCTCTCCCACTGGTCTGCCTTATTCACCTTAGCAGCCACAGCAATCAGAAAAATGCCTGATTGAAACCCAGTTAACCAAAGACATGGCCTCTGGCCTCTGGAGGTGTCGGAGTTCAGCTTGTGGTCCCTAGGAAAAGAGAGGCACACCAGTTGGTTCTTCTGCCCTATGAATAAGAAACATATAAGGCCTTTGGCCTCCTAGGAAAGTACTTGACGGTGCACATTATGAAGGAGTGAAGTAGCAGGAACTAGAAGAACTCTCAAACCAAATGGATAAACAAAATGTGGTATATACACACAATTGAATATTATTCATTAAAAGGAAGGAAAATTTAAAAGAAAGGAAATTCTGATGCATGCTACACCATAGATGAACCTTGATGACATGATGCTAAGTGAAATAAGCCCAATGCAAAAGGACAAATGCTGTCTGATACCACTTATATGAGGTACCTAGAGCAGTCAAATTCATGGAGACAGAAAGTAGAATGGGAATTGCCAGGGGCTTGAGGGACTACAGGAACCCTCTGCCACACCTGGCTAATTTTTGTATTTTTAGTAGAGATGGGTTTTCACCATGTTGGCCAGACTGGTTTCTAACTTCTGACTCAGGTAATCCACCTGCCTCTGCCTCTCAAAGTGAGCCACCATGGCTGACCTATAATTCTATTTTTAAAAAGCAGAAGATATCAGAAATGGGGATCACCCAGTCCTGACTCAACTCCTTCATCTCTCAAGTAAGGTAACTGAAGCTGGGGTTCTTCTGTGGCTTGTCTGACTGGAATTGGACCTAGAACCCTGGGAGAATGCGGGAGAACAGAGAACCTGGTGTTTGCCGGGGCCTCCAAGGACACAGTCACAGAGAGGGGGCTGTGAACATGGCAACACAGCAGCAGTAAAAGTAACTTCCAAAGAATGGGAAAATCTTTTTATTGCAGAGGTGACATTTGAGCTGGTAACAAAACCACCATAGGTATTTGCCAGTTGGAGAAAATGTAAGCTGAAAAGATAAAAATCTAGAGATCAGTACGTGTAACCACAGATCAGTAAATGTAACACAGAGAGGTGTTTCTCAACCACAAAAGATGACATGATGTTAATGTGTACTGGATAAGATTTACGTAAAATGCATTAATAACAGGGGAAACTGGCTGTGGATCTGGGAACTCTGTACTATCTTCATAATTTTTCTGTAACTCTAAAAATTACAAAGAAAATACTTTATGGATATTTATTTTTAGAAATAAAATACGTATTTAAAAAAGTAAATACACAAATAAGTAAATTTTAAAAACAAACTTTCAGTAAAATGATACTATTACTGAACCAGAGAGTGCTGTTTCCCTGGAGTCTGTGGCACAGCACAAGATGGCCTCTTGGTGTGTTCACTGACCCTGTGCTCACCCAGACTGGGGTTATTCAAAACTGAGAGTTCCCTCAGTTTCACCAGAAATCCTCCATGACTTGGGCCACTGGTAGCAGGATGTGAGCCTGGCCCTCCAAATCCTTACTCATAACATTGGCTTAAATGACATTCACCACCAGTGTGTTACCCCTTACCCCAAGACTCTAGCCTCAGGTGCTATTGTTTGTTTGTTTTTGTCTTTAGAGACAGGGTCTTGCTGTGTTGCCCAGGCTAGATTCTAACTCCTGGGATCAAGTGATCCTGCCATCTCAGCCTCCTGAGTAGCTAGGATTATAGGAACATGCCACTGAGCCCAGTTTATGGTGCCATTTTTATATACCCTGTCCCTTCCTTTGTTCTTCCTAAATCCTATAGAAAAACTTCAGCCTTGAACTGAGAGGTTCAGGGGACTAGGCTGGAAGGAAGGCTTTTCATGCTATGCCTTTTTGCACCTTTTGAATATTGGTCCATGTCCATTTGTCAATGTACTATCTTCCACATAAAACACAAAACAGTCTCCTTTTCTCTGTGAATCCTTCCAACCACTCCAAGGAAGAATGAAGCCTTTTTGCCTCTGGCCTCGTGTTCACTACATTTGGCGTTCAGAGGTCCTTCCAGTCAGTGCTGCTGATCACCTTTCCCTGTGTAAATGTCTGGCTCCCTTCCCTGGCTAGAAGTGCCTTAAAAGAGGCAGGGCACAGTGGCTCTTGCCTGTAATCCCAGCACTTTGGGAGGTTGAGGTGGGCGGATCACCCGAGGTCAAAAGTTCAGGACCAGTCTGGCCAACCAACATGGTGAAACCCCATCTCTACTAAAAACAGAAAAATTGGCTGGGTGCAGTGGCTCATGCCTGTAATCCCAGCACTTTAGGATGCTGAGGTGGGTGGAGCACGAGGTCAGGAGATCGAGACCATCCTGACCAACATGGTGAAACCCCATCTCTACTAAAAATACAAAAAATTAGCTGGGTGTGGTGGCGCATGCCTGTAGTCCCAGCTACTGGGAAGGCTGAGGCGAAAGAATCATTTGAACCCAGGAGGCAGGGGTTGCAGTGAGCCAACATTGCGCCACTATACCCAAGCCTGGGCAATAGAGTCACACTTAAAAAAAAAATAATACCTTAAAGGGACAGGGCTTTGGGAGACTGAGGCAGGTGGATCACAAGGTTAGGAGTTCGAGACCAGCATGACCAACATGGTGAAACCCCACCTCTACTAAAAATGCAAAATTAGCTGGGCATGGTGGCACATGCCTGTAATCTCAGATACTCGGGAGGCTGAAGCAGGAGAATCGCTTGAACCTGGGAAGCAGAGGTTGCAGTGAGCACAAGATTGCACCAGTGCACTCCAGCCTGGACAACAGAGCAAGACTCTGTCTCAAAAAAAAAAAGGCAAAGGGCTGCATCCACCACAGTATCTTGAGTGGGTCCTGGCAGGTATCCCATTCAATGTTGGATGACTATTAATTAAACAAGAATTAGAAACTAGAAAATCGGAATCCAATGCGAATTGAATGACATTGAAGGGAAGGGAAGAACATGGAGCATCTGATTCAGTAAACTAAAAGTTAAATTATTTTAGAACGTGAAAGTGGGACATTGTGTTAGTTGAGTCTGTTTAGGTGAAAAGTTGCAGAAAGCCAACTAAAATTAGCATATGTGAACCAGAAGACAACAAAGGAAGAGAAGGAGAAGGAGAGAGGAGGGGGAGGAAAAAGAAAAAAAGACAGAAGGATAAAACAATGAAGTTCTTCTTGATACACACAACCCCCTGGATTTGGGTAAGGTGCGATCCAGGGACTCCTTGTATCATCCTCCGTCCCCTGCCCCTGCCTTCCCCTGGATTGGCTCATGCCCAGGCAGCTCTTTCCCTTGGTAGCAGAGAAGGCTACTGTGGTAGCCCTAGGCTTATTTTATTCTCATACCTGCAATCTAGAGAAAAGGTAGTGCTTTCCTTCTGCTCTCTTCAGCAAAAAGTCCAAGGATGTCGCTTGTGAGCTCTTTTTTGAGTTCATCAGTGTGGTCAGGGGATAGAAGATCTGTTTGGCAATGACTTGGGCCATGCACCCAGTCTTGGAACTATGAGTTAGGAGTGAGTCCTGCCCCACTTGAACCAGAAGACCAAAAGTAAAGGATTGGTGGTGTCTTCAAAGCAAGGCACACAGGGCAGACCAAAAAAAAACATATGTCCACAACGGGAATATAAAATGGCATATTTTAATATTTATTTATTTATGAGATACGAGTCTCACTCTGTTGCCCAGGTTAGAGTGCAGTGGCGTGATCTTAGCTCACTGCAATCTCTGTCTCCTGGATTCAAGCAATTCTGCCTCAGCTTTCTGAGTAGCTGGGACTACAGGTGTGTACGACCATGCCCAGCTAATTTTTACATATTTTTTAGTAGAAACAAGCTTTCACCCTGTTGGCCAGGCTGGTCACAAACTCCTGACCTCAAGTGATCCACCCTCCTTAGCCTTCCAAAGTGCTGGGATTACAGGCATGAGCCACCATGCCGGGCCTAACACATACTTATTGAAGACTAAATATACACAGCATTGAGAATTAAAGCTCTATGAAGCTTTCAGGGATCTAGGTATCAATTCACAGAGCATCAAAAAAGATAACTAGACACTATATTCCTCCTGAGAGAAGCACATATCACCACCTAGGCAGTAATCTGCCCCCTGCAATGTTTTTGAACCAAAATCTAATCAAGCCAATCAAGCCTGTAGATCTTTTTTTTTCTTTTTCTTTTTCTTTTTTTGAGACAGTTTTGATCTGTCACCCAGGCTGGAGTGTGGTGGCACGATCTTGGCTCACCGCAACCTCCTCCTCCTAGGTTTAAGCAATTCTCCTGCCTTAGCCTCCTGAGTAGCTAAGGTTACAGGCAGGTGCCACCACACCCGGCTAATTTTTTTTTTTTTT
>NW_016107392.1:6329793-6331066 GCF_001604975.1 Cebus imitator | reverse complement strand
AAAAAAAAAAAAAAAAAAGATATTTAACCCACCATGGTATATGGACCTTGTTTGAATCAGGATTTAAATGAACAATGAGGGAAAAAAAATTAAGAGACAATCAGGAAAAAATGAACATTGAGGGGATATTTGATGATATTAGGAAATTATTGTTACCTTTGTAAGGACGATAATGTTGTGATTATGTCCATATATTTTATGGAAGCATCTGCAAATATTTACAGAGAAATGCTATGAAGTCTGGGCTTTGCTTTGAAATATTCCTGAATAGAAAAGATGTGGATGGAATAAGATTGGCTGTGATTAAGACCTGATGAAACTGGGTGATAGGTAGATGGAGAATACTGTTTATGCTCTTCCTTCTACTCTGTATAAACTATTCTATAATAAAAACATTTTTAAATAGCTGTTCCATGCTAGTAAGACAAGAAATATCTTTTCTTTTTTTTAACTTTGATTTTAGGCTCGGGAGTACCTGTGCAGGCTTTTGTATAGGTAAATTTCGTGTTGGGGGGGTTTTGGTGTACAGATTATTTTGTCACCCAGGGAATAAGAATAGCACCTGATAGGCACCCTCTTCCCACCCCCCACCCTCTACCCTCAAGTAGGCCTCTGTGTCTGTTGTTCACTTCTTCGTGCCTATGTGTACTCAAAGTTTAGCTCCCACTTATAAGTAAGAATGAGGTATTTGGGTTTTTTGCTTGTGCTAATTTGCTTAGGATAATGGTCTCCATCCAGCTCCATCTATGTTGCTGCAAAGGACATGATCTCATTCTTTTTTTATGGCCACGTAGTATTCCATTGGGTATATGTTCCACATTTTTTTAAATCCTGTCTACTGTTGATGGGCATTTAGGTTGATTCCTTGTCATAATTACTGTGACCAGTGCTGCAATGAACATATGTGTGCATGCATCTTTGTGATAGAATGATTTATATTCATTTGGGTATATGTTCAGTAATGGGATTGCTAGTTTGAATGGTAATTCTGTTTTAAGTTCTTTGAGAAATTGTCAAACTTCTTTCCACAATGGCTGAACTAATTTACATTCCCTTAAGCAGTGTATAAGTGTTCCTTTTTCACCTCATCAGCATCTGTTATTTTTTGACTTTTTAGTAATAGCCATTCTGACTGGTGTGAAATGGTATTTCGTTGTGGTTTTGATTTGCATTTCTCTAATAATTGGTGATGTTTAATATTTTTTCACGATTATTGGTCATGTCTATGTCTTCTTTTGAAAAGTATTCATTCATATCCTTTGCCCATTTTCTG
>NW_016107392.1:6324827-6326207 GCF_001604975.1 Cebus imitator | reverse complement strand
CTTTGCCCATTTTCTGCTTCTTTTTTATTAATAACCCATTTCTTCAAAACTTTCCCCATTTTTAATGGGATTGTTTGCTTTGCCAAAAGTTCAAGACCAGCCTGGGCAACAAAGTGAGGTCCACCCTGCCCCCTGCACCTCTATAAAAAATAAATAATTAGCTGGGTGTAGTGGTGCATGTCTGTAGTCCCAGCTTCTTGAGGGGCTGAGGCGGGAGGATCACTTGAGCCTAGGAGTTCAAGGTTACAGTGTGCTCTGATAGCCCACTGCATTCCAGCACAGGAAACAGGGAGAGACCGGGTGCGGTGGCTCACGCCTGTAATCCCAGTACTTTGGGAGGCCAAGGCAGGTGGATCATGAGGTCAAGAGATCGAGACCATACTGGCCAACATAGTGAAACCCTGTCTCTACTAAAAATACAAAAATTAGCTGGGCGTGGTGGCGCACGCCTGTAAGTCCCAGCTACTCGGGAGGCTGGGGCAGGAGAATTGCTTGAACACAAAAGGCAGAGGTTGCAGTGAGCCAAGATTGTGCCACTACACTCCAGCCTGGCACCTGGTGACAGAGTGAGACTGTCTCAAAAAAAAAAAAAAAAAGTTGGTGATTTTTTTTACTCCAGCCTGGATAACAGAGCAATACTCTGTCTCGAAAAATAAAATAAAAATAAAATGTAATGTTATTACAGATATTTGATTCTAAAAAAGACTTTTCATTATTCCAAACAAGTGATTATGTTTTTCATTTGTTTATTTGTTTGAGACTCATTCTCACTCTGTTGCCAAGGCTGGAGTGCTGTGGCGTGATCTCAGCTCACAGTAACCTCGGCCTCCCAGGTTCAAGTGATTCTCCTGCTTCAGCTTCCCGAGTAGTGGGATTACAGGCACTCGCCACCATGCCCAGCTAATTTTTGTATTTTTAGTAGCAACAGGGTTTCAGCATGTTGGCCAGGCTGGTCTCAAACTCCTGACCTCAAGTGATCCTCCCACCTCAGCATCCCAAAGTGCTGGAATTACAGGTGTGAGTCACTGCACCTGGCCTGCATTTTGCTTTGCAGGCCAGGCGCAAACACCTGAGGTCAGGAGTTCGAGACCAGCCTGGCTAACATGGTGAAGCCCTGTCTCCACTAAAAATACAAAAATTGGCCAGGCACGGTGACTCACACCTGTAATCCCAGCACTTTGGGAGGCCAAGGCCAAGGCGGGTGGATCATCTGAGGTGAGGAGTTTGAGACCAGCCTGGCCAACATGGTGAGACCCTGTCTTTACTAAAAAAAATACAAGAAAAATAGCCAAGCATGGTGGCACATGCCTGTAGTCTGAGCGACTCGGGAGGCTGAGGCACAAGGATCATTTGAACCCGGGAGGCAGAGATTGCAGTGAG
>NW_016107392.1:6320560-6322683 GCF_001604975.1 Cebus imitator | reverse complement strand
AAAAAAAAAAAAAAAAGAAAGAAAGAAAGAAATTATACAAATAGTAAGGATGTGAAAGCTACGTAACCTCTTTAGTTAACAAGGAATTGCACATTTAAACTACCATGAAATACCACACCCACCTACCAGCATGGCTACATTTAGAGATGCTGACAATGTCAAGTGTTGACAAAAAAAATGTGGACCAACAACAACTTTCATATAGTGCTCATGGGAGTGGAAAATGGTACAACCTCCTTAGAAAACCGGAAATATAAACTGAACATACACGTTCCTGATGATCAAGCACCTCCACTGCTGGGTATTCACCCAGCACAATTACATGTTTGTGTGCATTCAGAGACATACACAACAATATACAGGCATTCTTCATTAATAATACCAAACCAGGAACACCTTCAATGTCCAGAATCATAGAATAGATAAATTATGGTATATTGTACGAATGACTAACAGCTATGTAGGATATGGTTACTCTCACAAACTATGTTAAACAAAAGAAGCAGGGTACAAAATAACTCATATTGTAAATTTCTGTGTATTTGCTAGCTTCAAAAGCAAGCAAAACTAATATATGGTTTTAGAAGTCAGGTGTTGAGGGGTGAATCTGGGGTGCTGGTGACATTCTACAAATAGTTCTCCTGGGTGAAAGTTTACACAGGTGAGTTAATTACACTTCATTGACAACTACACTTCTGATTTGTGTACTTCTCTTTATGTGTTAAATGTCATTTAAGAAATTTATTATAAATATATATTGATAAATCAATGAGACCCTATTTAATAATCCAGTGGCTGACAAAATTATATACTGTGGTTTCCTGAGTCTTTTCTTTTCTTTTTTTCTTTTCTTTTCTTTTGAGATGGAGCTTGCTCTGTTGCCCAGGCTGGAGTACAGTAGCACAATCTCGGCTCACTGCAACCTCTGCCTCCCAGGTTCAAGCAATTCTCTGCCTCAGCCTCCCCAGTAGCTGGGATTATAGGCACCTGCCACCACACCAGCTAATTTTTGTTTTTTTAGCGGAGGTGGGGTTTCGCCATCTTGGCCAGGCTGGTCTTGAACTCCTGACCTCGTGATCCACCTGCCTTGGCCCCCTAAAGTGCTGGGATTACAGGTGTCCACACCCAGTCAGTCTTCTTTTCTTATTGTGAAAATGTCAAATGTAAACAAGAGGACAGTAGCATGTTAGAGTAGCTTTTCCTTTTCTTTCTCTTTCTTTCCTTCCCTTCCTTCCATTTCTTCCTCTCCTTCCCCTCCTTCCCCTCTTCCCTTCTTTCCTTCCCTCCCTCCCTCCTCCCTCTCTCCCTCTCTCTCTCTTTTTCTTTCTCTCTTTCTTTCTTTTCTTTCTTTTTTGACAATCTTGCTCTGTCACCCAGACTGGAGTACAGTGACACCATCTCAGCTCACTGCAACCTTCACCTCCTGGGTTCAAGTGATTCTTGTGCTTCAGCCTCCCAAGTAGCTGGGATTATGGGCATGCACCACCATGCCCAGCTAAATGTTTGTATTTTTTAGTAGAAATGGGATTTTGCTGTGTTGGCCAGGCTGCTCTCGAACTCCTGGCCTCAAGTGATCTGCCTGCTTCGGCCTCCCAAAGTGTTGGGATTACAGGTGGGAGCCACTGTTCCTGGCCTAGAGTAGCTTTCCTTTGATTAAATCTGCTGTCATTTGTTTCTACAAATCATTCTTCTAAAATAATGTATTCCTTATGAAAATAATGGAATAATACAAACAAAATCCCTAACCTCTCCCATTCATTTAAACATAAATTGCTTTATAATTCTGATACATTTTCTTCTAATCTTTCTTCCTCCACATTAATGTATTTTAAAGTAAAACGCGTTATTTTTCTCATTCAGAGTTTTAGTCACTTTCTCCATAATTTGAAAATATGTTTATTATTTACCCAGGATTTACAGTCATCTTTAAAATACTTAACACTGTAGCTGGGCATGGTGGCTCATGCCTGTAATCCCAGCACTTTGGGAGGCTGAGGTGGGTGGATCACAATGTCAGGAGTTCTAGACCAGCCTGACCAACATGGGGAAATCCTGTCTCTACTGAAAATACAAAATTAGCCGGGTGTGGTGGCACACGCCTGTAATCCCAGCTACTCGAGAGA
>NW_016107392.1:6314973-6320523 GCF_001604975.1 Cebus imitator | reverse complement strand
AAAAAAAAAAAAAAAAAAAAAAAAAAAAAACACCACCAAAAACAAACAAAAAAAAACCTTAACACTGTGAATATATGTCAGATAAAAATACAGAGTAAACTTCACTTAGCTGTTCAAAAAATAGCATTAAAATATAGCTTAAATTCCAAGTACCGGAAAGCAGTTTACACTTGACAGTTGTATTTACATAAAAGGACACTTCCATTTTCTCTGTTCTTTAGGTAAGAAAAATATGGCACATGGTTGATAATGTGACTACATCTAGAATGCAAGTTTTCCTTTTCAGCTTTTGCATTACAGCAGCCTGGTACCAAAATAT
Source organism: Cebus imitator (assembly GCF_001604975.1). Taxonomy (NCBI): domain Eukaryota; kingdom Metazoa; phylum Chordata; class Mammalia; order Primates; family Cebidae; genus Cebus; species Cebus imitator. The sequence goes on along the minus strand of NW_016107392.1, from coordinate 6,320,204 downwards.
CAAATATGCAACTTAAAGTACTCTAAGTCATTTAGCTAAGAAATACTAAATAATGGCCAGGCATGGTGGCTCACGCCTGTAATCCCAGCACTTTGGGAGGCTAAGGCAGATGGATCACCTGAGGTCGGGAGTTCAAGACCAGCCTGACCAACACGGTGAAAACCTGTCTCTACTAAAAGTACAAAATTAGTCAGGCATGGTGGCGCACACCTGTAATCCCAGCTACTTGGGAGGCTGAGGCAGGAGAATCGCTTGAACCCAGGAGGCAGAGGTTGCAGTGAGCTAAGATAGAGCCATTGCACTCCAGCCTGGACAACAAGAGCGAAACTCCGTTTCAAAGAAAAAAAAAAAAGAAATACTGAATAATGCTTCCTTTCTATTCCCTGTTGTCCAAATTCATCAATGCCTGGTTACTCAGATAATGTAAATATGCTAAAGTCTGGCTAAAATCTTATCTTTAGATTCATGCTTGAAAACATCTTATAGCTCTGATGATTTTTTCCTTATCTTCCTCTGTTATAGGAGTAATAAATGTTAATGAACATATCTTGTTAGACTTGGTTGGATTCCTCCAGAAGCAATCCTGTGGGCAAGAATTTTCATGCAATATTTCATTTGGGAAATGATCTTGGGAAGCTTTGTTGGAAATGGGAAAGTGACACAGGGAAGGGAAGTTAAGCCAACAGAGGGTGTGAGATAGGGCAAGGTTCTGTTGAGGGCATTGAGGCTGGATCCTGCTGAAGAACTCTGGGAGACAGTGAAGAACTCACTTTACATGGTCCCAACCAAAAACCACAGAAGCTGGGGTTGTTATCCTTCAATGCCCATCTGGTAGTTGACTGAGGGCTATTTCTGCAGGTATAACTCCCCAGCACTTCTGGCCTATCTTTCGCTGGAGAAGAGCCAAAAGAAAGCCACTATTAATACATTTAGCTTGGGAAAGTCTCAGTCATTTTTGCTTCAAATAGTTAAAGAAATATTTTGTTCCTTTCTCTCTTTCTTCTTTTTCTGGTATTCCAAACATTATGTGTATTTACACCTTGTGTAATTGTCCCTAAGTTCCTGGATATTCTGTTATGAGTGCAATGGAATGCAATGGTGCAATCTCAACTCACTGCAACCTCTGCCTCCCAAGCTCAAGCCATCCTTCCATCTCAGCCTCCCAAGTAGCTGGGACTATAGGTGTGCACCACCACACCTAAATAATTTTTGTTTGTTTGTTTTTGTAAAGACAGGGTTTTGCTATATTGCCCAGGCTGGTCTCGCCCTCCCAAAGTGCTGGGATCAGAGGCATGAGCCACTACCTGCCCCAGTCTTTTTCTCTGCATTTCAGTTTTGGAGGTTTCTGTTGACATATCTTCGGCCAGGCATGGTGGCCCACACCTGTAATCCAAGCACTTTGGAGGCCAAGGCGGGTGGATTACCTGAGGTCGGGAGTTCAAGACCAGCCTGACCAACATAGTGAAACCCCATGTTAAAAAAAAAGAAAAAGAAAAAAAAAGAAAAAAGACATATCTTCAAGCCCACTGATATTTTCCTCAGTTGTGTCCAGTGTATGAATAAGCCCATCAAAGACATTCTTCAGTTTTGTTACACTGTTTTTTATTTCTAGCATTTCTTTTTTTATTCATTCTTGGAATACCCATCTCTCTGATTATATTACCCATCTGTTTTTGCACATTGCCTACCTTTTCCATTAGCACCCTTAGCATATTAGTCATAGTCGTGTTAACTTTCTGGTCTGACAATTCCAGCATCCCCGCCATATCTGAGTCTGGTTCGGATGCCTGAGTTGTGGGGAGGGGAAGCATTCTTAAGTCCTATGAGTAAGTCTCAGTCTTGTAGTGAGCCGGTGCCCTTGAGCTGTGATTGTAAGTGCTTTTCAGTCTCCACTATCCCCTTTAGATAAGACAAGAAGGCTAGAAGGGGCCAGAGTTGGGTATTTTCCTTGCCCCAGGTAAGTTAGGTTACGATGAAATTGTTTCCCTTGAGGGCTGGTCTCGTTAGGAAGAACAGAATGCTCGGGGTTTATTTCTAAATGGCTACTTTTCCCCTTTGCCCTGACAGAGCATGAGAGGGTTTTTGTCATATTTTTACTGTGAGAACCTCATAGAGTTAAAACTCACAAAAGTGTGGGTGCCCCACTGAGAGCTTGGGCTGCTTTAGAGTTTTTAACTCACAGATTTATCTATGCTGAGCCTCTAACAATCCTGCAATTACTGTTGAGGTTCTCCTATCCCAGGCTGCAGAGGCTTCTGCTCAGATAAATTCTGATTTTCTGGCCAGGCACCGTGGCTCACGCCTGTAATCCCAGCACTTTGGGAGGCTGAGGTTAGCAGATCAGGAGTTTGAGACCAGCCTGGCCAACATGGTGAAACCTTGCCTCTGCTAAAAATACAAAAATTAGCTGGGTGTAGTGGCAGTGCACCTGTAATCCCAGCTATTTGGGAAGTTGAGGCAGGAGAATTGCTTAAACCTGACCTGGGAGGTGGAGGCTGCAGTGAGCTGAGATTGTGCCACTGCACTCTAGCCTGGGTGACAGGGCAAGACTCCATCACACACACACACACACACACACACACACACACATATGCACACACACACGCACGCACACACACCTCTGTTTCTCTGTGTTTTCCAGTTTCCCTCTCCAATGTTAGGGGTTTGCCCTGTGACCTCGGTTTTCTGATGGGTCTAATAAGAGTTATTAATTTTCAGTTTGTTCAGCTTTTTTTTTGTATGAATGGGAGAGATGACTTCTAAGATTCTTACATGCAAGACTGAAAAACAAAAGTCTTGATACATTATTGTTAACTAAAGTCCACACTTCAGGGCCAGATGCGGTGGTTCATGCCTGTAATCCCCACACTTTGGGAGGCCAAGGTGGGTGGATTGCTTGAGCTCAAGACCAGCCTGGGCAACAGAGTGAAACCCTGTATGTACAAAAAATACAAAAATTAGTCAGGCATGGTGACATACGCCTGTAGTCCCAGCTACTTTAGAGGCTGAGGTAGGAGGATCACCTGAGCCCAGGTAGGTCAAGGCTGTAGTGAGCTATAATTGTGCCACTGCACTCCAGCCTGGGCAACAGAGTGAGACTGTGTCTCAGTAAATAAATAAATAAAGCCCACACCTTATTCAAAAGTCCTTAGTTTTTACCTACCATTCTTATTCTGTCTCAAGATCCCATCCAGGATACCATATGTTATATATAAATTTTTGGTGCCACAAAGAAAAGTCAGCACTGGGAAAAAGTATCTCTCAGAAGGCAACCTTTACTTCCTACAGAAAGGGTAACTTCACCAGCAATCTTGCCACGAGAGTACAATGAACAAAGGAAAAGCAGACATATTTATCCTTTATGCATTTGGGGTCATCTTTACTGCCGTGTCTGATCTCCATTGGTTGGAGCCAGACCTTACAATCTAGACTAAAATTTGATTGGCTAGCAACTTAAAACTTTTCTAAACAGGTAAAGGCAATGGAAAACAAAAAGGAAATCTAAGTAAGGAAGGGGCACAGCTGCGAGCTGGGACATGCCTGTGAGCACGTTCAGCATAGATATCTTGGTTAAAGCACAAGGACGTAGAATGTACTAAGTGTCTGTAAGCATGTCTAACAGCTACATAGGATAGGATTTAACAAAGAACTACTAGCAAGAAGGCTTTGAAGAAAGTGTTTAAAACAAACTATTATTTGTAACACTTCTGATTATTCTTTTTTTTTTTTTTTTTTTTTTTTTTTTTTTTATTTTTTTTTTTTTTTTTTTTTTTTTTTTTTGAGACAGAGTCTTGCTCTGTCACCAGGCACCAGGCTGGAGTGCAGTGGTGTGATCTTGGCTCACTGCAACCTCTGCCTCCTGGGTTCAAGCAATTCTCCTGCCTCAGCCTCCAAGTAGCTGGGAATACAGGCGTGCGCCACCATGCCAAACTAATTTTTGTATTTTTAGTAGAGACCGTGTTTCGCCATGTTGGCCAGTATGGTCTCGATCTCTTGACCTCGTGATCTGCCTGCCTCGGCCTCCCAAAGTGCTGGGATTACAGGCATGAGCCACTGCGCCCAACCCTGATTATTCTTTAAGAAGAAAGGAAACTTGGAAGAACTTCTCTATTTCCTACACCATATGACATGTATCCATCACGTCTCCTTAGGTTCCTCTTGGCTGCCACTGTTTCTTGAACTTTCCTTATTTTTGATGACCTTGAGAGTTTTGAGGGGTACAGATTAAGATACTCTGTGGAATGCCCCCCAATTGGAATTTGTCTCATGAGAAAATTATGATTAGACTGGTGATGGGCTTTTTAGAGGAAAACCACAGAGGTAAAGTACCATTCAGATAACATCATATCAAGCGTACATACTCTCAACATGAATTATCACTCCAATGTTGACCTCAATAGCCTGGTTCAGACAGTCTGTAAAGTTACTCTTTCCCCAGTCCCTTTCCAAATTGTATTTGTTGGAAAGAAGTCACTATGCTCAGCCCACACTTAAAGATGGGGGAGTTATACTCCATCTCCTTGAGGGCAGAGTATCTACATATGCTATTTAGAATTCTGCATAGGAGCTTTGTCTTTCCTCATTCATTTGTTTATAATACCACTTTATCTATTTTTTTTTTTGAGACAGGATTTTACTCTCTGTCACCCAGGCTGGGGTGCAATGGTGGGATCTTAGTTCACTGTAGCCTCAACCTCCCAGGCTCAAGTGATGCTCCTGCCTCAGCATCCCACCATGCCTGGCCAATTTTTAAATTAATTTTAATTTATTATTATTTTTCTTATCTCCTAGAGCCTTCAGATGAGATAATTTTTTAATTTTTTTGTGGAGATGGGGTCTCCCTATGTTGCCCACGCTGGTCTTGAACTCCTGGGCTCAAGAGATTCTCCCTCCATAGCCTCCCAAAGTGCTAGGATTATAGGTGTGAGCCACCATGCCTGGCCAAGTCATCTATTCTGTTGCCCCACATTGTTCCAGCTTTGGCCACTGGGAGTTCTTTGAGTTGGCTCCCATGTCCCTTTGCAATAACCACATTGTGTGTGTGTGTGTGTGTGTGTGTGTGTATTTCCTCAGTGCTTCCTTCCGGCACTGTAAGATATTCCAGGCTCAGGATACAAAACTGCAGCTAGATAAGAGAACTAAGTTCTAGTGTACTTAGAATGCACTACAGTTAACACTGTAGGATGACTACAGTTAACAATAATATAAATAACAATAATATACTGTTTCTT
>NW_016107392.1:6311215-6313090 GCF_001604975.1 Cebus imitator | reverse complement strand
GATCTTGGCTCACTGCCACCTCCGTCTCCTGAGTTCAGGTGATTCTCCCTGCCTCAGCCTCTCAAGTAGCTGGGATAACAGCTGGCTAATTTTGTGTGTGTGTATTTTTAGTAAAGACAGGGTTTTGCCATGTTAGCCAAGCTGGTCTCAAACTCCTGACTTCAGGTGATCCACCCACCTCGGCCTCCCAAAGTACTGGGATTACAGGCATAAGCCACAGCGCCCGGCCAATATATAGTTTCACATAGCTAGAATTTGAATATTGAAGGTTCCTAACACAAAGAAATGATATGTTTGAGATTATGGATATGCTAATTACACAGATCTCATCATTATATGTTACATGTTGAAACATCATCGCATACTCCATAAAATACGTACAATTATTATGTAAACTAAAAACTACAATTTAAAAAGGCACATCCAGGCCAGGTGTCGTAGCTCACACCTGTAATTCCAACACTTTGGAAGGCCAAGGCGGGCAGATCACTTGAGGTCAGGAGTTCAAGACCAGCCTGGCCAACATGGTGAAACCCCATCTCTACTAAAAATACAAAAATTAGCTGGATGTGGTGGAGCATGCCTATAATCCCAGCTACTCAGGAGGCTGAGGCAGGAGAATCACTTGAACCCAAAAGGTGGAGGTTGCAGTGAGCCAAGATCGTGCCACTGCACTCCAGCCTGGGTAACACTGACAGACTCTGTCTCAAAAAAAAAATAAATAAATAAAATGACTATAAAAAATCGCATGCAGGTTTCTGAGAGGACTTAAATGTTAAAATTAGTTTGGTAAATACCTGGCAGTGTGTTTGCTGGATCATATGTTAAGACTATGTTTAGATTTGTAAGAAACCGCCGAACAGTCTTCTAAAGTGGCTATACCATTTTGCATTCCCATCAGTAATGAATAAGAGTTCCTGTTGCTTGTCATCCTTACCAGAAATTACTATTGTTAGATTTTTGGATTTTAGTCATTCTACTAGGTATGTAAGTGGTATCTCATTGTGGTTTTAATTTGCAATTCTCTGATGACAAATAATAAGCATTTTTTCATATGCTACTCTCATTTTAAAATTCATCATTAATATAATCATTGTTAAAGAAAATAGGATAATATACTATGGCATTTATAACATATGTAGAAAAACCATGACAAAAATAGCAGAAAGGACAGGTTGGCAGAAATTGATTTACATTACAGTTAAGCTCTTACCTTAAATGTGAAGTGATATAAAATGAAAGTAGATTGTGATAAAAGTGTACATTTGTAAAATCTAGAGCAACCACTAAGAAAATTAAACAAGGAGGTTTCGCTAATAAGCCAATATTAGAGATAACGGGAATCATAAAAGAAAAATAAACCTTCAACCCCAAAGAAAACAAGCAAATAGGGAAAAGGAACAAGAAACACATGGAACAAAAAGAAAGTAACTTGTAAGATGATAAATTTAGGCCAGGCACAGTGGCTCACGCCTATAATCCCAGCACTTTGGGAGGCCAAGGCGGGCAGATCACCTGAGGTGAGGAGTTCGAGTCCAGCCTGACCAACATGGCAAAACCGTCTCTACTAAAAATACAAAAAAGTAGGCCTGGCACGGTGGCTCACACCTGTAATCCCAGCACTTTGGGAAGCCAAGGCACGTGGATCACCTGAGGTCAGGAGTTTGAGACCAGCCTCACCAACATGGGGAAACCCTGTGTCTAGTAAAAATACAAAAATTAGCCAGGCATGGTGGTGTGCACCTGTAATCCCAGCTACTCCGGAGGCTGAGGCAGGAGAATCACTTGAACCCAGGAGTTGGAGGTTGCAGTGAGACGAGATTGCACCATTGCACTCCTGCCTGGGCAACAAGAGTGAAACTCTGTCTCAAAAAA
>NW_016107392.1:6305800-6310410 GCF_001604975.1 Cebus imitator | reverse complement strand
TTGGCCTCCCAAAGTACTGGGATTACAGGCTTGAGCCACCGCGCCCGGCGCAAGACACATTTTTTTAACACAACAGGAATAATGAGCTTAAGTGTATCTCAAGTTAGTATTATAACAAAGAGAAAAGGATTCTTTCAAGTGACTTTAGACCATAGTGTTTTCTTTTCTTTTTTTTTTTGAGACAGGGTCTTGCTCTGATGCCAGGCTGGAGTGCAGTGGTACAATTATGATTCACTACAGCCTCAAACTCCTGAGCTCAAGCAATCCTGCCTCAGCCTCCTGAGTAGCTGGGACTACAGGTGCATTCCACCATGCCTGGATACTTAAAAAAATTTTTTTGTTGACTAGGTGCTGTAGCTGACACCTGTAATCCCAGCACTTTGGGAGGCTGAGATGGGTGATCACTTGAGGACAGGCATTTGAGACCAGCCTGGCCAACATGGTGAAACCCTGTCTCTACTAAAAGTACAAAAGTTAGCCAAGCATGGTGGCGCACACCTATAGTCCCAGCTAAATAAGAGATTGAGGCATGTAAATTGCTTGAGCCCAGGAGTTGGAGGTTGTATTGAGCCAAGATTGCACCACTGCACTCCAGCCTGGGTGACAGAGCCAGATTCTGTCTCAAAAAAACAAAACAAAACAAATTTTCTTTTGTAGAGACAGGGTCTCCCTGTGTTGCCCAGGCTGGTCCCAAACTCCTAGGCTCAAGTTCTTGCCTCAGCCTCCCAAAGCATTGGGATTACAGGCATGAGCTACCATGCCCAGCCTAGACCATAGTATTTTAACTCTACATCCTTAATAAAATATTTTTTTAAAGCACACAAAGCTGCAAAGAAATCTCACACCTTCTTCAATAGTCTTGCTGTAAATAGTAATATTGATATTATTACTTTGAAGTTCTTTTGCATACATTATGTAATAAAGAAAATAGGTAATTGTCTTTATGTTATTAGGACTAATATTTTCAGTATAAGAGAAAAGTGATAAAAGTATAAAATCAGTAAGGTTAATTAAGTAATTGTATGATTACATTTGAATCAGAAATAGCAATATAAACTATTTTTGTTGTTTTCAAAAATACTTGTTTCATAGCTCTGTCCATTGAAATGACAAACCAGTAGTCGTGATCACTCCCAGTCTAAATTGCGGTCTATAAATATTCCTCACTAAATGAAACCTGGGCTTTTTATAGGAATGCTAATTGTTAGTATGTGGCTGGAATGAGCCTGAGACATCTTGTTTTTGCCCGGGATATTGTCATGTTACAGAAAGCAAGTAAGCAGTAAGACACACAAACCATCATGTATACATGAAAAACAAAAGCAAAGACAAAAAACAAAAAAAAAACACTGAACTGTACACTTCAAAATGGTTAACATGGTAAATTTATGTCACACGTGTGTTATGGGCTGAATTGCGTCCGCTTCCTGCCAATTTAAATCCTGACACCCTAACCCCGAGTACCTCAGAATGTGATCATTTAGAGATAGGGCCTTTAAAGAGGTAATTAAGTAAAAATGGAGTTAGTGTGAACCCTAATTCAGTATGACTGGCATTCTTATAAGAGGAAATTGGGACACAAAGAGAGAGAGAGGGAGAGAGGGAGGGAGCTAACAGACACACATGTGCACAGTTAGAAGGTTGTGTCTGCCAGCCAAGGAGAGAGGCCTTAGGAGAAACCAACTTGGCTGACACTTTGATGACAGACTTCCAGCCTCCTGAACTGTGAGAGAATACATTTCTGTTGTATAAACCACCCAGTTTGTGGGATTTTAAGGCATCCCTGGCAAACTATACAATGTATTTTGCCACAATTTAAAAAACCAACCAACCAACCAACAAGAAAACCCTAAGCTGACACTTAACAGAATAGAAAGCTCAAAACAAGCAAACAGGACAGGTGTGGTGGGCTCACGCCTATAATCCCAGCACTTTGGGAGGCCGAGGCAGGTGGATCACCTGAAATCAGGAGTTTGAGACCAGCCTGACCAACATGGAGAAATCCTGTCTCTACTAAAACAAACAAACAAACAAATTAGCTGGGCGTGGTGGTGGGTGCCTGTAATCCCAGCTACTCGGGAGGCTGAGGCAGGAGAATCGCTTGTACCCAGGAGGTAGAGGTTGCAGTGAGCTGAGATTGCACTCCAGCCTGGGCAACAGGAGCAAAACTCCATCTCAAAAAAAACAACAGAAAACAAACAAACAAAAACAAGCAAACAAAACTATGCGTTAGCCACTGGAACGTCTGTGGTCTGCTGTTGAAGGTTCCAGAAAGCATGAGCCATGTTGACTGGTGTCAACATATCTGAGTGGGTCCTAGTTTCCGCTGCGCCCTCCACACTGGTGTCAGCTCCCTTGCCCACCTTTGTTTGGCGTCTTCTCCCTCTGCAAGCCCTGTTCCACACCTTTGCCATTGCTCCCCATTCCCTGTGGATTGGGGGTCCCCTTTCAGCAGATGACTTTGTCTCTTGCCTCACAGAAAAGCAGGGACCAACCAACCTACCTTCTCTCTCCCTCCCAGGGCCCCTGCAAACACCCCAGCCCACACTCTCTCCTGTCCTTCCCTCTCTCCAGTCTCCCGAACATGGAGGTGCCTGACCTCCTTTCAGTCCCTCCCCATTTTTGTGCTTTCTTCCCTCCTGAGAACGCTTCCTCCATCAATTTCCTCCTCTTGTTTTCTGTTTTCTAATCCCTTGTATTCATAATTCTCCTCCTTTTTTTTAAACCATCACTTCAACCTCTCTCTTTCTACTGGTTCCTTTCCAGAAGCCTCTAAGTAGGTTCAAATCTCCCTCATAACCAGTTCATACATGCTGCCTTGATCCCAAGCTTTCTCTAGCTGTCACAGCCTCTCCATCACTCCCTTTTCATCCACCATTTTATTTATTTATTTATTTATTGGAGACAGAGTCTCTCTGTTGCCGTGGCTGGAGTGCTGTGGTGCTATCCCAGCTCACTGCAACCTCTGCCTCCTGGGTTCAAGGGATTCTCCTGCCTCAGCCTCCCAAGTAGCTGGGATTACAGGTGTGGGCCACCACACCGGCTAATTTTTGTATTTTTAGTAGAGACAGGGTTTCACCATCTTGATCAGGTTGGTCTCAAACTCCTGCCCTCATGATCCACGCGCCACGACCTCCCAGAGTGCTGTCAGCCACCGTGCTGGCCTCATCCACCATTCTTTTTTTTTTTTTTTTTTTTTTTTTAAATGGAGTCTCACTCTGTCGCCCAGGTTGGAGTGCAATGGCGCCCTCTGGGCTCACCGCAACCTCCACCTCCCGGGTTCAAGCAATTCTCCTGCCTCAGCCTCACAAGTAGCTAGGATTACAGGTGCGCGCCACCATACCCGGCTAATTTATATATATTTTTTTAAGTAGAGAAGGGGTTTCACCATGTTGGTCAGGCTGGTCTCAAACCCCTGACCTCGTGATCCGCCCGCCTCAGCCTCCCAAAAGTGCTGGGATTATAGGCGTGAGCCACTGCGTCTGGCTTCATTCACCATTCTTAAAGGATTCTATTCTAGTTACCTCTACATTCCCACTTTCCCTTTATCCTACTCCCTCTTGAATTTTGGCTTTTGCTTGCACCACTCCTCAATAACTATTCTGATAAAGCTCTTTCAAGCCTCCTATTGGATTGCTTGCCCTCCCCCATTGCTTATGGGCTGCCTCTCTTTTATGCGCATACAATTGGCATCTCAGACTCTGTGTATCCCCAGCCAAACACATCATTATTTTCTCAAGTGCACTTTCCTTCCTGAGTTCTTCATTTTTGTTAATGGAGCTACTGTCACCCAGCTCCATACTTCAGTATCATCATGGGCTTTGGGGTTATTTATTTATTTATGTCTTATTATTTATTTTTTTTTGAGACAAAGTCTCACTCCGTCACCCAGGCTGTAGTTCAATGGCACGATCTCTGCAACCTCCCAGGTTCAAGCGAGTCTCGTGCCTCAGCCTCCTGGTAGCAGTGACTACAGGTGCATGCGACTACGTCCAACTAATTTTTGTGTTTTTAGTAGACACAGGGTTTCACCATGTGGGCCAGGCTAATCTTGAACTTCTGACCTCAGGTGATCCACCTTCCTCGACCTCCCAAAGTGCTGGATTACATATTTATTTATTTATTTAAGCAGTTTAAAGTAATTTCCTTCGTTAGGTAATTCATCCAAAAGGTTCAAGATTTAAAATACTCAAATTATAAACACTAGAAAGACTGTCTTTCACTACTAACCCGTAACCACCCCACTTCTCCTCTTAAACAGGGCCACTTAATGCCATCAATTTTGTATCTATTTCTCTAGGGATATATAAACATATCTAAGCAAAGATGTTTGTTTACTCTCATATTACCTTTTTATGGCCAGGTGCAGTGGCTCATGCCTTTATAGCATTTTGGGAGGCCAAGGTGGGCAGAGCTCTTGAGCCCGAGTTTGAGACCAGCCTGGGCAACACAGTGAAACTCCATCTCTACTAAAAAACAAAACAAAACAATGGGCCAGGCATGGTGACTCATGACTGTAATCCCAGCACTTTGGAAGGCTGAGGTGGTTGAATCACCTAAGATCAGGAGTTCAAGACCAGTCTGGCCAACATAATGAAACCCTGTCTCTA
>NW_016107392.1:6301163-6305597 GCF_001604975.1 Cebus imitator | reverse complement strand
AAATAAATAGTGCTCACTTTGGCAGCACATATAAAACCACACATCTACAGCAATCTGATCTTTGACCCACCTGACCAAAACAAGCCATGGGGAAAGGATTCCCTATCTAATAAATGGTGCTGGAGAACTAGTTAACCATATGCAGAAAATTGAAACTGGATCCTTTCCTCATACCTTTATAAAAAAATTAACTCAAGATGGATTAAAGACTTAAATGTAAAACTCCAAACTATAAAAACCCTAGGAGAAAATCCAGGCAATACCGAATTCAGAACATAGAGATGGGCAAAGATTTTATGATGAAATTGCCAAAAGCAATCACAACAAAAGCAAAAATCAACAAACGGGATCTAATTAAACTAAAGAGATTCTGCACAGCAAAAGCAACTATCATCAGCTAGGTGCAGTGGCTCACACCTGTAGTTCCAGCACTTTGGGAGGCCAAGGTGGGCAGATCTCTTGAGGTCAGGAGTTCAAGACCAGCCTGGCCAACACAGTGAAACCCCATCTCTACTAAAAATACAAAAATTACCTGGGCGTGGTAGCACACACCTGTAATTTCAGCTATTCAGGAGGCTGATTCAGGAGAATCGCCTGAACCCAGGAGGTGGAGGTTGTAGTGAGTCGAGATTGCACCATTGCACTCCGGCCTGGGCAACAAGTTTTTGAAACTCCATCTCAAAAAAAAAGAAGAAAAAAAAAAGAGAAATACAAATCAAAACCACAATGAGATACCATCTCATACCAGTCAGAATGGCGATTATTAAAAAGTCAAGAAATGCCAGGCACAGTGGCTCATGCCTGTACTTCCAGCACTTTGAGAGGCCAAGGCGGGCAGATCACCTGAGGTCACCAGCCTGACCAACATGGAGAAACCCCATCTCTACTAAAAATACAAAATTAGCTGGACATGGTGGCTCATGCCTGTAATCCCAGCTACTTAGGAGGCTGAAGCAAGAGAATAGCTTGAACCTGGAAGGCAGAGGTTGTGGTGAGCTGAGATCGCACCATTGTACTCCAGCCCAGGCAACAGAGCAAAACTCCACCTCAAAAAACAGAAGAAAAGAAAGAGAGAGAGAGAGAATGAGAGAGAAAGAGTGAAGAAAGGAAAGAAGGAAGGAAGGAAGAAAGGAAGGAAGGAAGGATGGATGGATGGATGGATGGATGGATGCTGTCAAGGTTGCGGAGAAATAGAAATGCTTTTACACTCTTGGTGGGAATGTAAATTAGTTCAACCACTGTGGAAGACACTGTGGCGACTCTGCAAAGATTTAGAACCGGAAATACCATTTGATTCAGCAATCCTATTACTGAATATATATCCAAAGGAATATAAATCATTCTTTTAAAAAGATACACGCGCCGGCTGCGGAGGCTCACGCCTGTAATCCCAGCACTTTGGGAGGCTGACAGGGGCAGATTAAGAGTTCAGAAATTTGAGACCAGCCTGACCAACATGGTGAAACCTGTCTCTACTAAAAATACAAAAATTAGCTGCGTGTGGTGGCGCATGCCTATAATCCCAGCTACTCGGGAGGCTGAGGCAGGGGAATCACTTGAACCTGGGAGGCGGAGGTTGCGGTGAGCCGAGATCACGCCATTGCACTCCAGCCTGGGCAACAAGAGCAGAACTCTGTCTCAAAAAAAAGAAAAAGAAAAAGAAAGACACATGCATGCGTATGTTCCTTGCAGCACTATTCACAATGGCAAAGACATGGAATCAACCCAAGTGCCCATCAATGATAGACTGGATAAAGAAAACGTGGTACATATACACCATGGAATACTATGCAGCCATAAAAGGAACAAGATGATGTCCTTTATAGGGACTTGGATGGAGCTGGAAGCCATTATCCTCAGCAAACTAAAGCATGAACAGAAAACCAAACACCACATGTTCTCACTTATAAGTAAGAGCTGAACAATGAGAACACATGGACACAGGGAGGGGAACAACACTTACTGGGTCCTGTCAGGGGAGGGTGGTGGGGGAAGAGCATTAGGGAAAAGAGCTAATGCGAGTGGGGCTTAATACCTAGGTGATGGGTTGACGGGTGCGGCAAACCACTATGGCACACGTTTGCCTATGTAACAAGCATGCACATCCTGCACATGCCCCCAGAATTAAAAAAAAAAAAAAAATCAAATGGCTGAACATTTTGCAATTGATTAAATTTGTAAATTAGCGTTTAAAAAAGAGAAAAAACTAACAATAAATAAATATAATTTTAAAAATGCAAATGCAAATGATAGCTTGCCAAATACACAGTTCTATCCCTTGTGTTTTTAATGTACATATCTTAGACGTGATCTTATTGAATGCTGTCTCCTTCTTTGTTATAGCCGCATAGTGTTTAGCAGTATCTCTGACTACTCTTTTGTCTCCAACATCTAATCAATGGCCAAGTTATACCAATGAGGTATTATTTTTTCTACGGCATCTCCATTCCCAGAGCCGATTAGTTTAGACTTTTGCTTCTCTGCCTGGATTGCCACAATAGCCTCCTTGTCTGTCCTCTCCTTAGCCTTTCCTTTATTTCACGCTATTCTTTTAGATTCATCTTAAGTACCGCTCTGATTATGTTATTTCTCAGCTTAACAATCATCACTATTTTCTCCTCTCCTGCAGAATCTGATGCTACGTTCTCTCCATTTTTCTTACTGCCCCGTCCTTCTTCGTGGCCTGAACTCTTTTTTTTTTAAAGACGGGGTTTCACCATGTTGGTCAGGCTGGTCTTGAACTCCCGACCTTTGATGATCCACCCACCTTGGCCTCCAAAGTGCTTGGATTACAGGCGTGAGCCACCACACCCGGCCGTGAACTCTTAAGTCACACCGAAGAGCTGGTTGATCCTAGAGCAGGCCTTGTGATTTCTCACCGGAGTGTTTTCCATGTTGCTACTTTACCTCGAGGTATAGGACATTGCCACCAAGTCCAAAACGACCCTGTCCTTCAGTTCAACTCACACACTAGCTTTTCTGTGAAGACCTCCTGAGCCCCACAATTAGTCCAGCAAGCTAAAAGTGAGCCTGGTAAGGTGCCTAAGATACAACATTTAAGGGGTTGCTCATTCTCTGGGTTGTGCACGCACCAACCCTGCACTCACACACCCTGAGAGTGGGTGGCTTCTTAAGTTTTGCCCTCTCAGTGACTCACTTACCTCTCCCTGGTCCCAGCCTTACCTCAGCAGTCCTAGGCCTCCTCTAAACCCCCAAAGAGCTTGATTTGCATATCTCTAAGGGATGTCCTCTTCCTAGCCTGCACTGTACTTATTGAATTACAGACTTCATTTTCTCCCCACTAAGTTCCTTGTGGGCGGCACCATGCCAGACCCATATTGGATCCCTGGCGCCTCTCCCAAAACCTCACACGCAGCCCATGTGTATTTGTTACAGCTCTTTAGGTTAGGAGTGTCTGCTCACCTGAAAACATGCTCAAAATGCTTTCAGTAAAAAAGGCAAAGGCAATTAGGAGCTATTCAGGAACTTAAGAAACCCAAAGGCAGGAGTGCTGTGGGTCTCAGGAAAAAAATCAGAAACTAGAGCACAGTGGGGACTCTGGGAAATCCCGCCCCTCTCCCGCCTGCTTGCCCTCTATCTGCTTCTGTGTGGTCTGCCTTGCTCCTCTCTCACTAATGATGGGGTGTTTCCCACTTCATTTAGTGGAAAACTCCCTCTGCCTACAGCTCCCAAAGCTGGGTAAGTTGTAGCCCAAGTACACACACACAGAAGGGCAGAGAAAGAGAGAGAGAGAAAGATCTCAACTTCAATTTCAAAATCTCCATGAAAGGCTCAAATTGGCCCAGGTTGAGTCAGGAACCTGATTTTGGACCAACATCATCTGTAGCCACAAGGTACGGCAGGAATATGGCAATCTTGGGGACCTCAGTGGTGTTCACGCATTTTATCTCCGTAGCTCCGTCATTAACGTGACTCAGCTCCAGTTTCCAGTTTCTGTATCTTTTAGCCAAACATTCTAAATCCCAAGACAGAGAATAAACTTGGCGCTGCTTGGGTCGGGTGACCATCCCTGGATCACTCAGTCATGGAGGGGTGGAGGGAGAGAGGTCCTCAAATACAGGCATGACTGGTGGAGGTCATCTCTGTAAATGGGCAGTTTCTAGAGAAGGGGGACTCTGTTGAACTAGTGAGTCATACCCAAAGGTGACTGTTATGAGGTATTTGTTGAATAAATAAATGCAATGGCTGAATGATCTCATTTTAAAAAGAGCAACTGTCCAAAGCTATTAGCTAAGTATTAGGCAGCTATTAGAAAACTCATTCACAGGCCGGGCGCGGTGGCTCAAGCCTGTAATCCCAGTACTTTGGGAGGCCGAGGCGGGTGGATCACGAGGTCAAGAGATCGAGACCATCCTGGTCAACATGGTGAAACCCCGTCTCTACTAAAAATACAAAAAATTATCTGGGCATGGT
>NW_016107392.1:6294978-6301008 GCF_001604975.1 Cebus imitator | reverse complement strand
AAAAAAAAAAAAAAAAAAAAAAAAAAGAAAACTCATTCACTCCATCACTCAAAATGGAATCAGTGTCTGAGCCTTGATTAAACTGGTGGCTGGGCGCTGTGGCTCACACTTGTAAACCCAGCACTTTGGGAAGTTGAGGCAGATGGATCATCTGAGGTCAGGAGTTTGAGACCAGCCTGGCCAACATGGTGAAATTGCCTCTACTAAAAATACAAAGATTAGCTGGATGTAGTGGTGCTCACCTGTAATTCCAGCTACTCAGGAGGCTGAGGCATGAGAATCACTCGAACCTGGGAGGTGGAGGCTGCCGTGAGCCAAGATTGTGCCACTGCATGCCAGCCTGGATGACAGAGCAAGACTCTGTTTCAAAACCAAAACCAAAACCTTTCTTCCTAATGCCTCTCAAATCCCTCCCTTCCCTCAATTCCACCAACACCACCACAGTTTGCACTCAGATCTGATGCTCTGCTCAGTCTTCTCCACTTCCACTCCAGCTGCTGACTGTATCCAGAGTAATCTGCTCCAAACACATGGCTTTCCTGTTGCCACCAGTCACTTGATCTGTCTGAAACAACCAAACACATCCTCTTTCTGTCGGAATTCACTTTCCATTAGAAGATCGTCAACACTACCATCTCTCCATCATTTAGTTGTTAAAAACCTGGAATTTTGTCTGACCTTTGCTCTCCTAGTCCTTCACTATCTCATCAGTTATCAAGCAGTCTTGAATTTTCCTTTATTGCCTTTGTTGGTCGTCTTCTTTGTTTTTGTTTGTTTGTTTGTTTGAGACAGAGTCTTGCTCTGTTGCTGGGTTGGAGTGCAATAGCGCAATCTCAGCTCACTGCAACTTCCACCTCCAGGGTTCAAGTGATTCTCCTGCCTCAGCTTCCTGAGTAGCTGGAATTTCAGGTGACCACTAACAGGCCCAGCTAATTTTTGCATTTTTAGTAGAGACGGGGTTTTACCATGTTAGCCAGGCTGGTCTTGAACTCCTGACCTCAGATGATCTGCCATCTTGGCCTCCCAAAGTGCTGGGATTACAGGTGTGAGCCATCGCTCCTGGCAGTCTTCTTTTCATTTCCTTTAGCCATCTCCAACCTAACTCTGGCCTGTTAGGGAGTCTAGGAAATCCTTCAAGGACTGATGATCAGATGGTATGGAGAGCATATTTGGTTGGGGGTCTGGGCCTGAATCCTGTCTTGGCCATCTCAACTCCTCATGAGGAGTGTGGGGAGTACATGTGCAATGACACAACCAGGCAGAGAAGCACTTTATTATTAGTTGAGTATGAACTGCAATGTAGAAGTCAGGAAAGATAGGCTGGGCTCTGGTCATCTCTGTCTATCCTCCCCACATCAATGCCTAAATATGAGTTTTGGAGCTTTTCTTCTGGGTGAGACAGAGCCACACTAACCAGAAAAACTAGAGAGAAAGAAAAAACTGCAGCCTCTTGACCCCAAGCCCAGGGCTGTGCTAAGACTTTATCTGTGAGCCAGAGCCTTAGGGCCTGGCTACCTCGTGGGAGAGGCAGAGAGCAAGCTGGCTGGGCTGCCTCTGAGAAGGGCAAGGGCAGCCCTTGTTACCATTCAGGAGATGTTGAAGAATGGGAAGGACATGGCACCCATCTTTGTTGAATCTGTTCTCTTTCAAGGGCCCTATCCCAAGAAAATGTTATTCCATATACTCCAGTTTTAGTAAGATTTTCTTCCTTTGTGCGTTTGTGTGTTGGGGGAGAGGGTGAAATTTCTTACTCACCTTCCTACCTCCACCTGGGGAGAGGGAAGAGGCGGAGGGAGGAGCCTTGAGTGCCCTCTAGAGACCAGAGGCTCAGCTCACTCCCTGGTGAATTTACACTTCTATGACCTTCGTGCTTTGCTCAAAATTGTCAAAGCTATCCTATTGCCTACTAACTTAAGAACCAATTCCTCAGCTGGCGCAGTGGCTCAAGCCTGTAATCTCGACACCTTGGGAGGCTGAGGTGGGTGGACCCCCTGAGGTCAGGGGTTTGAGACCAGTCTGGGCAACATGGTGAAACCCCATTTCTACTAAAATACAAAATTAGCTGGGTGTGGTGACGGGTGCCTGTAGTCCCAGATATTTGGGAGGCTGAGGCAGGAAATCACTTGAACCCATTACACGCCAGCCTGGGCAACAATGGGGAAACTCTTGTCTCAAAGAAAAAAAAAATTCTTAAGAAGGCCATTAGAACCCTCTACAGTCTGTCTCAAGGTACCCTTTTTTGGTCATTAGAATGGCTTTAGGATAGTAGCAGATAGGACAGGTACAGAAAATGAATGCCAAATTTAATCATCCAATAGAGATTGGCTGGATCTAATCAAGAGGGGAAGGAAACCGGGTGAGGTTACCAGAATTTCACCTACTTCATAACCAAATCAATAGGTCCAGCAAGAATTGAATAAGGCATCACGGGAATTTAATCAGTCGGGTAGGATATAGGGAGACCCCTGTTGACACAGCATCTACATGAAAGGGACTTGATATGTTCACAGTGGTAGCAGAAGAATCTCTGTCTTGACCCTTAGCCAAAAAGCTCTGGCCAAAAGACAACCTCCATTCTGAAACAGGAATCCTGGTTCTGCAAAGGTAAGCCCAATCCGTTTGGGGCCGCAACCTCGATTTGCTTGGGATGGGAAGTGTCATTTAATCCTAAGAAGGTTCAGTATTAAAGATGAGGATGGTAAAATAAATCAGATCTGCACTATTGATACTTTTGTATTAACCTTGTTAATATTTTGTTTAATTTTGTATTTTCAATGTTTGTAAGATTTTTATCATATTAGAGTATCTGACAAGTTTCGCAAAACAAGAGGCTTAACTAAGTTTGATGTTCTCTGACATTTTCTATTTCTTTAATGAAATGGTGGTCATGGCCCACTAAGTTACTTTTGTGTTTCATCAGTGGGTACTGGCCTGAGACCCTGGTAATGGTTAAAAGTACAACTCTGAGGTCAGGCTGATGACTTTCAGATCAGCCTCGGTTTAGCTGCGCAGCCCAGATTGTGTAACCTCTACATGTCCTTGTTTCTTCATCTGTAAAATGGGGTAATGTTAGTACCTACCCGGGCTGGACACAGTGGCACACCTGTAATCCCTGCATGTTAGGAGGCTAAGGCAGGAGGATGGCTTGAGCCCAGGAGTTTGAGACCAGCCTGGGCAACATGGCAAGACCCTGTCTCTATAAAAAGGTTTAAAAAAAAAAAAAGTGGATGGCCTCGGTGGCTCACACCTGTAATCCCCGAACTTTGAGAGGCCGAGGCGGGTGGATCACCTGAGGTCATGAGTTTGAGACCAGCCTGGCCAACATGATAAAACCCCGTCTCTACTAAAAATACAAAAATTTAGCTGGGCGTGGTGGTGGGTGCCTGTAATCCCAGCTCCTTGGGAGGCTGAGGCAGAAGAATCACTTGAACCAGGCAGGCAGATCACCTGAGGTCAGAAGTTCGAGACCAGCCTGGCCAACATGGTGAAACCTCGTCTCTACTAAAAATACAAAATTAGCTGGGCATAGTGGCGTGCACCCATAACCCCAGCTACTTTGGAGGCTATTTAGTTCAATCACTTGAACCCAGGAGGTGGAGGCTGCAGTGAGCTGAGATCATGCCATTGCACTCCAGCCTGGGCAAATAGAGTGAAACTCAGTCTCCAAAAAATAAAAATTAAAAAAAAATTTAAAAATTAGCTAAGTATGGTGAGAGGAGGCTGAAATGGGAGGATCGCTTGAGCCCAGGAGGTTGAGGCAGCAGTGAGCTGTGTTTGTGCCACTGTACTCCAACCTGGGAGACAGAATGAGACCCTGTTTCAAAAGTTAAAAAAAAAAAAAGGTAGTCCACCTACCTTGTGGGCTCTACTTGATAATTAAATGAGAAAGAAGATAATGTGCATAAAGGCTTACAATCGGGCCTGACACATCATGAGGGCTTAAGAAACGTGGGGAGTAGGTACTGGGTGTGATGACAAAGGGCCTAATGCCCCAAATCTTAGGAGATGAAAAAATGCTGCCTGGAGGCAATGGTATTAATGTTGGAATGTGAAAGAATAGTAGGAATTATTCGGGTTAGGATGCAAGTAGGTGAATAGATGGAGTAGGGAGAAATGAAGAAGCTGGGCATGGTGGCTCATGCCTGTAATCCCAGCACTTTAGGAGGCCAAGGCAGGTGGATCACGAGGTCAGGAGTTCAAGACCAGCCTGACCAACATGGTAAAACCCCATCTGTACTAAAAATACAAAAATTAGCTGGGCGTGGTGGTGCACGCCTGTAATCCTAGCTACTCCAGAGGCTGAGGCAGGAGAGTCGCTTGAACCAGGGAGGCGGAGGTTTCGGTGAGCTGACATTGCACCACTGCACTGCAGCCTGGGTGACAGAGCAGGACTCAGCATCAAAAANAAAAAAAAAAAAAAAAAAAAAAAAAAAAAAAGAAAGAAAAAGAAAAAAGAGAAATGAAGAAAATTCTGGGCAAAGGGAACAGCCCTTGCAACAGCTGTGAGGTGGCACAACTTCCAGGCTTCAATGACCGGAGAGCTTCCCAGGTTTGAGTGTAGCCTGAGAAATGTCTGTGGCAGATGAGGTCAGAGATGGCAACACGGATGAGATCACCAACGGCCCTGTAGCCACCTCAAAGAATTTTAGACTTTAACCTCGGTGTTAATGGGATCTTATTAAGAATCTTAAACAGGGAA
Organism: Cebus imitator; assembly: GCF_001604975.1. NCBI lineage: Eukaryota > Metazoa > Chordata > Mammalia > Primates > Cebidae > Cebus > Cebus imitator. Next base: position 6,296,309 of record NW_016107392.1, on the reverse strand, counting down.
ATGACATGATTTTCTTTCTTGAAAGACCATTCAAGCTGTAGTGTGGAGAATGGATTTGGAGAGGGCAATTTCAGTGGCAGGGAGACCAAGAGGATTCCATTGCAGTGTCTGTAGGAGAGATGATAGTAGCTTGAACCAGAGTTAAGAACTCACAGGGAACAACAGTGTTTTTTTTTGTTTTTTGAGACAGAGTTCTGCTCTTGTTGCCCAGGTTGGAGTGCAATGGCGCGATTTTGGCTCACCTCAACCTCTGCCTCTCAGGTTCAAGCGATTCTCCTGTCTCAGCCTCATGAGTAGCTGAGATTACAGGAATGCGCCACCACACCCTGTTAATTTTGTATTTTTAGTAGAGACGGGGTTTCACCATGTTGGTCAGGCTGGTCTCGAACTCCCGACCTCGTGATCTGCCCACCTTGGCCTCCCAAAGTGTTGGGATTACAGGCATGAGCCACCTCGCCCAGTGTGGAACAATTTTAGAGATCTAATTGGGGCCAGGCACGGTGGCTTACAGCTGTATTTCTCAGCACTTTTGGAGGCTGAGGCAGGCAGATCACTTGAGCCTAGGAGTTCCAGACCAGCGTGGCCAGCAAGGCAAAACCTCGTCTCTACTAAAAATACAAAGATTAGCCGGGCTTGGTGGTGGACACCTGTAGTCCAAACTACTGGGGAGGCTGAGGTGGATCCTTGAGCCCAGAGAGGTCGAGGCTACAGTGAGCAATGATCGCTGCCCTCCAGCCTCGGTGACAGAGCGAGAACCTGTCTCACAAACAAACAAATCTAATTAAATGCGGGGACTCTAGAGAGAGAAAGGAGCAATGGATCATTTCCAGGTTTCTGGCTTGAGCATTTGGGTGGCTGGTGGTGGTAGTCTCTTAGAAAACACTGGAGAAAAAGATTCAATTTTTGGATATGTTGAACTTTGAGTTTAATAGAATCTTGAAAACTAAAGCTTCCTGATTTTGTTAATCCGTTTTCTGACACCCTTTAGCCATTCTCTAATGCAATGCTTTTCACGTTATTACGTGCATAGGGATTACCAGGAGTGTGGAGGTGGGGATGTGAAAATGCAGGTTTCTAGGCTAACAAGCCAAGATTTTGGAGATACCAACTGGGTCCCAGGGCTGAAAACAATCAGCCTGAGTAATTCTGATGGAGGGAGTCTCCTGACAACACTTAAGAAACAACAAAAACGACCCCTCTGTCGGGCGTGGTAGCCTGTAATCCCAGCACTTTGGGAGGCCGAGGCGGGTGGATCACGAGGTCAAGAGATCGAGACCATCCTGGTCAACACGGCGAAACCCCGTCTCTACTAAAAATACAAAAAATTAGCT
>NW_016107392.1:6275479-6294768 GCF_001604975.1 Cebus imitator | reverse complement strand
AAAAAAAAAAAAAAAAAAAAAAAAAAAAGACCCCCATGTGTCTCTACCGTTAGGTTGTTTTCCCACTGTCCACCCCTCCCTACTTCTCAGGCAGCTGCTTGGGGGTCCCTACTGCTTCGAATAAGCTCCGTGGGAGCCAGGACGTTGTCTTACTAACAGGTGCACCTTCAGCGCTCTCAACAGCACTGGCCCCCTAGAAATGTTCGCCGAACAATCGAATGGCTGAATACATTCACAGGTTGCTTTGTACAAAAACTTTTGCTTTGAAATATCTGAAGAGTTCGAGACAGAAAAGCAGACGTCATTCCAAAGAGAGAGAGTGAGGATGCAACCGGGAAGGCAACGCCGAAAAAACCGGAGGGGAGCCACTTGCCGATCCCCCAAGCACAGTCTGGAGGTCCCAATTCCCGCGGTAGGGGGGCGAGAAATGCCACTCTTCTGATCAGCAACCATTTTGGGCCTGCTTGCGCCGCTTCTCCATGGCGTCCGCGTTGTGCTAATCCAGTTGCTTTTGAGGTTCGGGTCTCCTCCAAGCCTTTGAGGCGCCTAGTGCACGCAGGGCGGCGGCGGGGGAGGCCGGAGCCCTAGTCGCGAGTCCCTTCTACCACCCGCTGGCAGAGCAGCCGCACCGACCTCCTCATCATGGCGACGGCCGGGCGGGGAAGCCGGGCCGTGCGTCGCGTGCGTGCCCTCTTCCTCCCCTCCCCCTCCTCGGCGGCGGCGGCGGCGGCAGAAGCGGCAGCGCTCGCCATTGCCGCTGGTGGCAGGAGGCTGCGAGGAGCCGGCGCGGTCGCAGTCTCCACGGCGCAGGCCCACGGTAGCGCAGCCGCTCTGAGGTGAGTGCCCTACCGCGCAATCTCCAGCTATTTCAGCCCCGGCGCAGCCGCAACACGCCGCCCGCCCGCCGGCCGGCCGGCCCGCCCCGCAGCCGGCACCCTGCCGCCCCCGGCTCCGGGCCTGGGCCCCCGCCGGATTCGGCCCGCCTCGGGCGGGGAGCCCCGGCCCGGCCCAGCCAAACCGCCACCCCGAGGATGCGCAGGCCGCACTAGGCCCCAGGCGTCCTGGCGGGCTGGGGAGGGAGGCGCTGCCCTCCCGAGAGCCCCAGGGTTCCGGCCTCCCCCGCCGCCTGGGGCTCTCGGGACCGCGGCCTCCTCCCCGCCGTGGAACCCGGGGCCCGGCCTTCCCGCGGCTCGGGAGCGGGAGGCGCGGGAGAGTGCGCCGGGCCCGGGAGCGGGAGGTGGGCGGGCTGCGCGGGACCGAAGCCGCGGCTCTTCGCTCGCCCCCTCGGCCCTTCCCGGCTCTCGTCCGCGGGCGGGCGGCGCGGCGGGGCCGGGCTGGGGCGCAGGAGCCGCTGTCTCCTGCGGGAAAGGAGGCTGGCTCTTTGGGCGACCTCCGAAGCTTCCCTCCTGCCGGGGTGGCGTGGGCTTGTTACCCAGGTAGACTGGGGGACGCTGGAATATGGCGCGTTGCCCACCTTCTTGCAAGTTAGGAGGCGGCCGGGGCGGCAGTTCGAGGAGGAGGGCGCAAAGTCCTTTTGTACGCAGAAATAAGGAGCGACATTGTGTTTTCTTCCCCGGCTGAGATGTGCCCGCGGAGGGGCCGCGGTTCTTCCTGTGCCTCGGGTGGTGGTCCCCTGGGTGGGGAAGAGGGGGAGTGGCACGCCCCTCCGAAGGAACCGAACCTTTTGCCACTGGAAAGACAGGGGCTCCGGGTTGGCCGTGTGCATGGTGTTTTCCCACATCCCCAGACCTTTTCGAGTTTGTCATTGTATGTTGTGCACTCCACCTTGCAATGATGTCTGCTGCCTCTCTCACCTGTTGTGTCGTGGCTGCTGGTCCCAAAGTTTCTGTAGTGCATTTGGCTGTTCCCACCAGAACTTGAAGTTGTTTAAAAATCTTAATATTTGGGGGGCTTCCAGTGATATCTGCTCCAACCAGTTGGAGGAGCTGTTGCCTGTTCTCCATTCTTCTCAAGCATTAGATTAGAATATATTAATTGCTTATTTTAGAGCTGGTGTCAGTCGTGCTGAATTCTTTCTGTGGTCAGCAAAATTCACATTTTCTTAAGTGTTCAGAGACCGTATATTGGGAAACGCATGAGGAGAAAGGTAGTGTGAGTGAGCCTGTCAGTTTGCACGGTGTTGGGCAGAGCTTATGTCCCGGGACATCTGTGCTCGCAGTCATCCTTTTTCCCATTCCATCTCAGCCTAGCCTTTTAAAAAATTCTTTCTCCCTTGGGCTTGACCAGTAAGTTATTGGAAAAGGGGGGCGTTGGAGTCTTGGAGATGCTGTTTGGGTATGTGTGTTTGATTCATTAGTATCCCGACTCCCTAAAACTGTGTTTGACAGTTCTTGACAGGTTACCCCATAAGACAGTGAAAATATGACTAGTTCTCTCGGTGCATCTGAGTGTAATTTCCTTATTTTATGAGTGCAAAAGGAGACATAATTATCACATGCAATATAGAATATTTACTCTTGGATTCTAAATTGTGTGCAGAATTTTTTTTTTCTTTTCATGGGACTTAGACAGTGGCTTTCAACAGGGCACATGACCAAAACAAAAAACAATCAGATTAAGAAAACTCTTTAATCTTTTGGCTCATCCTTACTTGAAGTCCTTTAATTCCATCACGCAATCTCAAACTCAACATAGAGGAGGGATATTGACTTTATGTTTAGTAGTCAGTGGTCATATATTGGAGGGAAAATGACTTGCTTAGTAGTCAGTTGTCATATTCTCATGTAGCAAAGAAAATTTCTTATCCCCAAGCCGGGAGTTTTTCTGGAAATAGTTGTTTTTCTTTTCTTTTTTTTTTTTGAGATGGAGTCTGTTTCCCAGGCTGGAGTGCGGTGGTTCAATCTCGGCTCACTGCAGCCTCTGCCTCCTGGGTTCAAGCGATTATCCTGCCCCAGACTCCTGAGTAGCTGGGATTACAGGTGTGGGCCACCATGCCTGGCTAATTTTTATATTTTTAGTAGAGGCAGTTTTCGCCATGTTGGCCAGGCAAGTCTCGAACTTCTGACCTAAGGTGATCTGCCGGCCTTGCCCCCCAAAGTGTTGGGATTACAGGCATGAGCCACTGCACCTGACCCAATAGTTTTCTTATAAAAAAATATATGTATGTGTGTGTGTCTGTGTATAATATATATACACAATTTTTTTTCTTTTTTTAAATTAGAGGTGGGGATCTTGGTATGTTGTCTAAGCTGGCCTTGAACTCCTGGGCTCAAGCAATGCTTCCGCCTCAGCCTCTCTAGTAGCTGAGACTGTAGGCAAGTGCCACCATGCTGGCAGTGGCTTTATAATAGGTTTTAAGGAAATGTAGCTCCTGTGTTTATAGAAGGAACTATAGAAGTAGGAGATAATGAGGGCCCTTGTCCAGATATAGAAGGGATTAAAGGAGAAAGGATTTCAGGTTTCCTTCTGAATTCCTGTGTATGTTGTTAGAACCCCAAATTGTAGGTTTTTTGTTTTATTAGACCATAATTAGGTACTTGTCTAATTTTGTTAAGGAACTGAAGGCCAACTTCCCATGATGTCAATACCTGAATTTACATTGCCTGCACACTGTAGATCCAACCAAATCTCTGGGTTGTCTTTAGAAGCATTTTATGTGAAAGAACCACAAATGAGTGACTTGTTTTAAGGGAAATTTAAGCTCCTGTGGTCTGGGATTAAATTTTTATGCCTTTTCTTGTATGCAATAAGGCATTCAGTAAATGTTGGGGAATAATAACGATGAACAGTAATTACTGAAATTAATTTTTTTTCATGAGTATTTTAAAAGGCATGCTGATTTTTTGATTTTTGAAGGGACTATGAACTGTCAGTCTTTAGAAACAGTCTGCAGTCCTACCTCAACAGGAAGTTAATGTATATACATTCAGCTTCTGTCAGATGTCTTTAGACAAGCCCAGTGCTTCATGCTGAAGCAGGCTTATTCATCCACACAGTGCTACTGTGAAAAATTGGAGGGTGAGGGGAGACTCCATGGGCTGTTGAATTTCACAAATGTCTACTTTAATGTCGAGAGTTTAGATGCACCCTTCCTGGGCCTGCAGTCATCCAGGAAATGGGATATCTGAATTTAGATGTTTGTGTGTGACTGTGTGTGATGCTTATTAACATGTATATATAGCGTATTTGGAAAATCAATCTTAAAATACCAATCTTTGATCTTGTAAAAAACATATCAGAAAATGTTTTAAAGGACATTTTCTTTCTGTTCTTTCATGTTTTCCTTGATAGCTAAAGCTAGTGTTTTCAGCCTGAGCTTACCCAAATATAATTTTCCATGAATGCTTAGTAAAATGGCAATGAAAAAGAAACCCACTTGTTACATTTTTTAGAAACATTTTATTTAGACCAAGTCCAATGTTTTTTGAGTCTCAGGATACATGTTAATTTTTTTGCCCTATGTATCATATATTTCCTTATTAACTAAAGGGTGGATTACCCACTTTCTTGGGTTTTGAGTTAGTACTTGTATCCATCAGTATTCTACTAAGGTAAACAGATTGGAAGATAAATAGTAAAAGGACGTGAAACAAATCAATTTCAGGTGTTTCCAGAAGATTAAAACCACATTGAGCTATTGGAAACTTTTAATCCTTGAGCAACAAGAATGCTTTGTTTGAAGTTATTTTAATGTAATATGGACAAAACTTGGGAAATGAATTTTTAACTGCTCAAGGAAAATAAGTGGATTGCTTGTACCTTAGTACACACATATATATATGTTTTTTTTCTCAAGTTCCTTTCAGGATTAGGCTAATGTATTTTTAACCCGACTTAATGCAGTGTAGTTAGCAAAACATCAGAAAGGCTTCATCATGTTCTTGTCTTTATGCCTAAAATGTTTTAAAATGTGAACATTTATGTGATACCAGGTAAACTTTCTCTGACCCAAAGAAGGGCTAGGAATACAACTTTACAGATATGTTCTAATATATTAGAAAACAATGGCTGGGCCTGGTGGTTCATGCTTATAATCCCAGCACTTTGGGAGGCCAATGCAGGAGGATTGCTTGAGACCAGGAATTCAAGACCAGCCTGGGCAACATAGCGAGACCCTGTCTTTACAGAATATTAAAAAAAAAAAAAAAACTAGCTGGGTATGGTGGCATATACTTGTAGTTTGAGCTATCAGGAGGCTGAGGCAGGAGGATCACTTGAGCTTAGGAGTTTAAGGTTGCAGTGAGCATAATCGTACCGTTGTGTTCTCGCTTGGGTGACAGACCCTGTCTCAACAAAAACACCTGATTGCTGTTAAGGCAGGCCTACCACATTTGGGATCTCTTGAGGCAAATCTGTATTGTATCTCTAAGAGCAGGCAGCAGTCACTTAGAAGATAATCTGACTGTAAGAAATGGTCTGCTGAATTCCAGATCTGGTATTCTGCCTTGCCCAATCACAACATGGTTTGTGTAAAGCTCCAACTGCTACTGAACCATCAGATAATTCTTGAGGAAGCCGTGTCTCGTAAGGAGGGGTGTGTGTGTGTGTGTGTGTGTGTGTGGGTGTGTGTGTGTTTGAGGGAGTGTGGTGGGGAGGAGAGGGGGAAAGAAAAGATGATACTAGGAAAAGAATATAGTTTTAATAGGTTGGGATGATCCCTGGAATTTTTTAGGGGAAATATTCTCAAAAGAAGCTATAAGAGCTACTTTTGTATGGGTTATCAGTTTGCTGATTTAGACTATTTCTTGTAATTGGATTGTTTTATATGTAAGCATAGTATTTCAATTCATGCATGCTGATTTCTGTGGTTACAAATGTGAAAAGTTTGGCTGGTAGCTTAAGTGGACATTTTCTTAAGAACTCTTGAAGTGGTGCCTTTTGGGATAAACTATGCCAAGCCATTTTCTGACTCTTCATGAAGAATGAGCTTTATATGCATATATATTAAGACTGTTTTTAAAAAGCATATATTTTACTGTTGGTAATTGTAAAGTCTTTGCTTTTTAGAACTTTAAGAGTCCGTTTTGTTGCTACTGCTGAATGCTAATGTGGTTAGGCTGGCAGCTAAACCTACAAAGAACAAGGGGAAGTGAGGAAATGTCCCTGTGAAACATTGCTTAAAGCTATTTGAGCAGTGGACTAGAAATGGGGAGTTGGGGACTAGGGGACCTGATTTTTGTTTTATGTTCAAAGGAGAGTGAAACATTCTCTCCGTTGGGAGATAACGTCCTTAAGTGTATTTTCACTTTGGAGTTTTGCCACTCATTCACCAAACAATGATTAAAGATACACCATATTCCGGGCATGTGCTAGGTGCTAGAGTAACAAGTATTGGGCCTTGTCGGGTAGGGCAGAAAGCTATGGGCTCAACCAGCTATGTTACAACTTCTAGAGAACCAAAATAGTGTAAAGAAAGAGTGGTGTGGGATTGTAGGAGGAGAGAGAAATTCTGGGGAGAGGAGAGTGATACACAGAGAAAGGTGAGCTTAGGGAAGACTTTTCATTTAAGGGAGTTTGAGTAGGACTTGGAAGGGTGAGTTTAGCTGCATTAACTGATGGAGAAGAGGGGGAGCTGAGAGGAAGGGCATCAGAAATCTGATTTGAGAATTAGCAAGTGGATTTTGCTCTACTTGGAGAATAGTGGACTGATAAGGTTGTGTCCTGATTGGGAAGAGTTTGTAATTGCATGCTTATGAGTGTGGACTTACTCTATAGGAATTTAGGGACTGTAAGAGATTTGAGTAGGACATCTACTCTGGTTTTTAAAAATATGACATGTGAAGGTTGGACTAGAGACCTGTGAGACTATTGAATTGTGGTGTTAAAAGACATGCATTCTGGAGATCATTTTTACTTCACAGTTGTCAGATTTGGGTTACAATTGAGTAAAGGGGAGTTAAAGATTGCAGTTTGGTTATTGGGTGATGATGATGCCTTTAAGATAGGGAATGTATAGGAAAAACAGGATTTGAGGAGGAAGGTAATAGAGTATGATTCCAGGTATGTTTAGATATCTGGGAATCAAGAAATGTCAAGTAAGTACCTGGATATTTGGGCTGGAGCTCAAGGGTGCATTGGGATCAATTAGGGGATTTGCGTTTATCAGTATAATGCCATATAGAAACTGCAGAAAGCCAGGCATGGTGGCTCACACCTGTAATCCTAACACTTATGAGGCCAAGGCAGACGATCACTTGAGGCCAGGGATTCAATACCAGCCTGGGCAACATAGTGGGACCCTGTCTCTATAAAAATGTAAAAATTTGTCAGGTATAGTGGTAGACCTGTGGTCCTGGCTACTCAGGAGGCTGAGGCTGGAGGATGACTTGAGCCCAGGAGTTTGAGGCTATAGCAAACTATAATAGGGCCATGCACTCCAGCCTGGCTGTCAAAGTAAGACCCTGTCTATAAGAAAGAAAAAAAAAAAGCAGCAGCAAATAGTACAGGTTGAGTATCTTTTATCCAAAATGCTTAGGACTAGAAATGTTTCAGAGTTTTGATTTTTTTGTTTGTTTGTTTTTACTTTGTAATATTGGTATACTCATAATGAGATACCCTGGGGATAGGGCCCAAATCTAAACTAGAAATTATTTTATGTTTCATATACATCTTACAACCCAAATGCAGTTTTATACACTATTTTAAATAATTTTGTGCATGAAACAAAGTTCTGATTCCATTCTGACTGTAATATGTCCCTGAGGTCAGGTGTGGAACTTTCCACTTGTGGCATCATGTCAACGCTCAGAAAGTTTCAGATTTTGGAGCATTTCAGATTTCAAATTTTTGGATTAGAAATGCTTAACCGTATCAAGAGTGAAGAAAAAAAAAATTAAGGGCAACCGTGGAGAGTATCTACATCTGAGAGTCAAGTAGAAGAATAGAAACCTATGAAGTAAATTGAACAGATAAGATTATAGGATTGAAGACACTGAAGAGAGGAATGAGTGAATCTTGACAGGGAAGTCAGCAGTGGGAAATACCAGAGTTCATTGGTTTGGAGGGCAATGCTGGAGGATTGCTTAAACTCAGCACCTCGAGACCAGCCTGAGTAAGTCATCTCTTCAAAAAAAAAAAAAAAAGATAATTTCATTGGATAAAAACTGGACTTGGCATTTAAGAGATAAAAAATTTTCTGAAAGTGTACTTATGTATGTATGTATTGTTTTTCTAGGAACCATGATAGTTTAGACAGAACAGATTGCCAGAGCATTACTAAATACAGGGGTAGGGTCTACAGAACCTAACTTCGTAGATGACCCATGCTTAGAAATAGGTCCTGTTCCTCACCATCTCTCATGGGAGTTGCAGCTTAAATGCTTTGGGAGATGACCCCCAACAACAAGGCTGCCTAAAAATCTCCATATATGTGTGTGTGTGTGTGTGTGTGTGTGTGTATATATATATATATATATATATATATATATATATATATAATTTTTTTGGCCTTTTTTATGTTGTCTTACATTCTGAGAATTGGAGATTTCATTTGAGTTGACAGTGTCTTAAAATACAAATTCCTCTGGCAGAGTTTTGAGGTTTCTGATATTAATATGTTAAGTATGAGGGTTTTTAACCTGGGGTTTTATGGTTCTGGGGCTCATGTATTTTTGTTATGTGACCCTGAATCCCTTAAAATTGTATGAAAAGTTATCTATGAGTGCCTGTGTGATTTTTTCTGGGGAGAGAGTCCACAGCATTTATTAGATTTTCAAGGGGGCTATTGACAGAAAAGTCAAGGGACTTTACTAAATGCTAATGATTAAATCAAGAGTTGGATGTGTTAGTTGGCTGAGATCAGTTATCTCAACAACTGGGATAGATCAAGGGAAAGAAGTCTTGAGTAGATGTCTCAGGTGAAGAACTTAGGAAAGATATGAGGAACTTCTTAGAGATGGGAGTAGGAGCACCAGAAGGAAGGTAGGAGGAGTGCCGAAGCAAAGCTTAACCAATTTCAGAATTTTGTCAAGTCTCTGGATTCCTTGTTTTTTTATACTCTAGGACTCACACTTAGTATATGTTTATTCATGCTCTGTAGTTACAGTAGGCTTTGTGGGGTAGGGGAATCAAATTACTATTGTTTTAAGGAGAAAGTATTTTAAAGAAAACAAATTGATGGATTGTGCTTGTTGGAAAACAATTTCTCTACCAAGCTGGCTCACCTGTCAAAATTCATTTTTTTTTTTTTTTTAAAGATGGGGTTTCACCATATTGGTCAGGCTGGTCTCAAACTCCTGACCTCAGGTGATCCGCCCACCTTAGCCTCCCAAAGTGCTGGGATTACAGGTGTGAGCCACCATGCCTGGCTAAAATTCATTTTTAAGTTAGGTTTTGCTTATGCTTTGGAAAAAATTTTAAATCCACAGATATTTCAATCTAGGTGATATGGGGCAAGACATTTATTTTTTCCTTGCTTAATTTTTCTGACCACGAAATGAAACTACTATTGATGCCTTTTGTAGTGTCTTTCTGAAATTATGATGATTATGGAATACTTTGAGATCTAAGATGATTTAATGCTAAGAAATTGCTGGCATTCACATTAAAAAGCCGTGAATAAAATTAAGAAATTGAAGCGCATTATGTGTTCACTAGATCTTACATGATTTCCAAAATATTTCATTCTGAAATTTAGGTAACTGGTAATTTTTACTTCCTTCTGCTAATCTTTGGATCTTTGAAATTAGGAGACAGTTTTGTCAGCTAGGCCCTAGTTTCTGGGCCAGTGATGTCCAAACTTCTGCTTGCCACCCTCAAAATAAATAATGCCACTTGGCATTGATTTGTGATTTTTCTGGGGAGAGGGTCTACAAGTTTGATTTATTTTACCAGTAGTCTTGGTAAATACAAAAACGATATGAATAAATATGTTAGATAATCTTAAAGTTGTGTTATGTGATTTGTAATTAGCTTATGTTTGTGGATGATCTTTACATTTACTAAATCTACAAAGAGGGCCCAAATAGAATACAGTAATTTGTCTTTTCCTTTGGGAACTTTTTTTGGTCCTTTCTTTCATTAAACAATTATGAAATAAAATTTTTGGTAACGGATCTTCCATGTAAAAATAGCCCACAAATCAAAGAACTAGCCAAGATTTGCTAAGAAAGAACACCATCATACAACTAGTCTCTTGACCCAAAACTAGCTGTACGAAGTCTAAAGAAGAGGTAATTCTGATCTATTACCAGAATTATGTGGTAATGTGGCTGAGTGCTAAAATTGTTGTCTTTAATTTTCGGCTCTATATTTTAAAAGTTTTTCTCCATTGAAATGTATTGATAGTGAAAAATTTAGAAGAAAAACACTCCACATTAGTGATTATCTTTGATCTACAAGCTTATAGGTGATTTTCATTTCCTTTCTTGTACCTTCCATTGTTTTTCAAGTTATCCTTAATAAAAATGCATTAGCTTGTATAAACAGAAGAAATAAATATAGGTAGTACAATTATGGCCCTAATGACTTCACTGTTAGATTTTGGATAGGCAAGTTACTTACCTTTACTGGGCCTTTTTCCCCGTTTGAAAAATGAGGAGGACAGAAATGAAATTTAAATTTTCTTCTAAATTAAAATTTCTTCCAAAATTGATTCTAAGTCGGTGTTACGTGTTAATAAATATATTTTCCTCTTAAAAAGCTATGTCATATGCGTTCATTGTAGAAATATAGAAGAAAAGTAAAAATCATAATTCTACAATACAAAGATATTTTAATATGTATGGCTTAGAATTTTTTTTTTTTTTTTTTGGAAACTGAGTCTTACTCTGTCGCCCAGCCCTGGAGTGCGGTGGTGTGATCTCAGCTCGTTGCAATCTCTGCCTCCCAGGTTCAAGCGATTCTCCCACGTCAGCCTCCCAAGTAGCTGGGATTACAGGTGCCTGTCACTATCCCTGGCTAATTTTTGTATTTTAGTAGAGACAGGGTTTCACCACATTAGCCAGGCTGGTTTCTAACTCCTAACCTTAGGTGATCTGCCGGCCGTCACCTCCCAAAGTGCTGGGTTTACAGGCTTGAGCCACTGAGCCCAGCCAGTTTAGATATTTTTCTAAGCACACATGGATATACACAATACATATTCACACTGTCAGTTTATTTTTACCTTGAAACATTCTTAATGAGACAGTTACAGATCCATTTGTTTTAGTGAAACATAAAAGATATTTTAAAATTTTCTCTCCTAATACATATTTGTTGAGGAAATGCTTACCGTTTAATGCTCTGTATGGTTTTGCTGAGGTAAGGGTAACTTGGAGTTCAGGTGTAAGGGCTTGCCCATGAAAGCTTGTTTAGTGCAGAATGAAAGCTAAATCCTGGGTTAACCTCAATTTTGTTCACCTATTAACTTGCTTTTTCTCCACTCTGCCATGATACTTCCTGAGCTAAGATTTCTATTTGCAGTATAGTTTCTGAAGTGAAGAACCTGTCTCAAAATAGCATTGGTCTTTTATTGACCCTGGGACCTTCTGAGTTGTTATTCCCATTGTCAGCACATGAAGTATTAGTAGCAGCAGTAGTATAGCATAGTAGTGTTAAAAATACCTGTTTGTTTTTAGCATCTGTAGGGAGTTCAAAAGATTTTGTATATATAAAATATATTCAAAATGCTGTATAATTCAATTCATACACTCAATGAAATATGTGATATATATAATTCTAATTCTGTGTAAAGAATAACTGGAACTTTCTCAAAGATATCTTTCTTAAAGATTTTATACAGTGGAATCCTGTCTAGAGCTAGTAGTATAACCCAATTTTCATGCCTAGCCATTTAATTCTGTTTTTAATCCCTTTGGTGGCTGTTTTATATATATGTATATATATATGTGTATATATATACACAAAATGGAAAGCAAATCTAGGGTAGTTTCTTAGTTACTGCCTTTGGTATCTAAAGTAACATCATTTTCCCTCAAGATACAGTAAAGCCTATAGAGATGACGATGACAAAAAAAGTCCAACTTATTCATTCTCTTCCCTTCTACTTTGAAAAATTAGGATCTTTTCCAAAAGAAGAACTTTTAGAATGTATGCTTGACAATTAAGATTCTTAAATCACTGTCTTTCAGACATCAAGGGAGGTGGAGAATCTGAGAATAAAAAGTACAAACTTTTTCTCTCTTAAACTTCTGTATCGGAAAGGTATGAAAGCAAGAGCTAATTCTCACTTGAGAATCTGCCACAGTGATTGCTTACATTCTGAAGAAATCCATTTTGTAGCCAAATGGTATTTTCCATCTAAGGATACAGAACCTGTGGATGTAGAGGCCCAACTGAAGGGGACATGAACATCTGTGAATTTTAATCCTCCCCGCCCCCTGCAAAGGATGACTAAGTCCATCAGATCTCTCAAACACAATTTCCTTGGGGAGGTTTTACCTGGTCTCCCTCTTTTTTTTGCATTTTTCCTTCATCATAGGTGGTCATTTATATAATTTTATGTAAGTTTGCATATTGCTTGATGTATGTCTGTCCCACCAGATTGTAAGCCTCGTTGAGAGTAGGTAACGTGCTTGTGTTCATTACCAAGCACAGGCCTGACACATAACAAGCAGTGTTTATTTGAATGATTGTAGAAACCTGGCAAAACTCATTTGTAATATTTTACCATATGCTTTTGTGGAACTATCTAATATTTTATTTGTTTATTTAATTTATTTATTTTTTTTGAGACAGAGTTTTGCTCTTACCCAGGCTGGAGTGCAATGGGGCGATCTCGGCTCACCGCAACCTCTGCCTCCTGGGTTCAGGCAGTTCTCCTGCGTCAGCCTCCTGAGTAACTGGGATTACAGGCACGCGCCACCATGCCCAGCTAATTTTTTGTATTTTTAGTAGAGACGGGGTTTCACCATGTTGATCAGGATGGTCTCGATCTCTTGACCTTGTGATCCACCCACCTCAGCCTCCCAAAGTGCCGGGATTACAGGCGTAAGACACCACACCCGGCCACTATCTAATATTTTATAATTTTAGGAACTCAGGGTGGGAAGAGATTCTAAATCATCTAAGACAGCTCTGCTTTCCAAAGTTGAAAGTCTTCAGTCTCTCCTTGAACACATTCAATGATAGGAAATGTAACCACCTACCAAAAGTCTGGTTAGTCTTTAAGATATTTTGATGGTTAGAAAATTTTTGTTAAGGCAGTGCTGTGGGGAAAAAAAAATTTCCAACTGAAATTTCTTTTTTTTTTTTTTTTTTTTTTGAGACAGTGTCTGTGTATTGCCCAGGAGGTTGCTCTCAAACTCCTGTGCTATAGGGATCCTCCTGCCTCAGCCTCCAAAGTGGTATCCCCAAAATTTTTACCTACTGATTTTACTCTTTTCTGTAGGGCTTGCAAAAGCAAGTATAGTTTTCATTTTCCTTATTGTCTGAGTTGTCCCTATTTTAGTTTACATATCCCTAGATCCTTCAATCTTGGGAAGGTAATAGGGAATGCTGGAGAGAGAGTTTGTGGACCGTATTCGTTTCCTGGGGCTGCCATAAAACCACAAACTTAGTGGTTTTAAGAGACAGAAATGTTTTCTCTCACAGTTCTGGAGTCCAGGAGTCTGGAATCAAGGTGTCCACAGGGCAGCACTCCCTCAGGAGGCTCTGGGGGAGAATCTTCTTTTTCTCTTCCAGCCTTTGGTGGCATTCCTTGACGTGTGGCTACATCACTCCAGTTTCTGCCTCCATGGTCACATTGTCTCCTCTCTGTGTAATCTCCAGCTGCTTCACTCTTAAAAGGACACTTGTCATTGGATTTAGGACCCACCTAGATAATTCAGGATGATCTCAGAATTCTTAGTTACATCTCTAAAGACCCATTCTTCAAATGAGGTAATATTCCCGGGTGCCAATGGTAAGCATGTGGACATACCTTTTTGGGAGCCACCATTCAGTCCACGATAGGACTCTGGGCTTAAATTCTATTAATGTCACTTACTAAGTTTGCAACCTTGAGCATGTTACTTAACCTTTCTGATTCTGAATCTTCTTAATTTATTTTTAAATTTATTACTTTTTTAGAAACAGACTAGCGCTGTCTCCCCAGTTGGAGTGCAGTGGTACAATCATGGCTCACTGTTGCCTTAAACTCCTGGGCTCAGGCAATCTTCCTGTCTTAGCGTCTCAAGTGTCTGAGACCATAGGTGTGTGTCACCATGCTGGGCTAATTTTTGTAGAGATAGGGTCTTCCTGTGTTGGCCAGGCTGGTCTCAAACACCTGGCCTCAAGTAATCCTCCCACCTTGGCCGCCCACAGCACTGGGATTACAGGCATGAGCTACCATCCCTGGTTGAATTGCCTTAATTTTAAGGCAGGGACAATAATGCCTTATTATTGATTTGTGAAGATATAAGGAAAATTCATATGAAATACTTGGCACATGGCAGCTAACTCATTCAATGTTGCCAGTGTTGCCTTCCACTTACCAAACTACTGTGACTATATTGCACTGCTCTCAGGATCCCTGAGTATCCTGTGTGGTATAGAACCCGGCACAAGTTGTAGGGCTGGTCTGATAAATACAGACTACAGTGGCTCTGATTTTATTGTGTTCTGGACACCATTTAGCCAACTGTGAGGTAGTCTAAGTTTGAATTAGGTTTATCTGTAGCCACGTCATACAGTTGCCTCATTAAAAACCGAGAATTGGTCAAAACCTCTAAATCTTTTTCATTGGTGATTGAACCTGTATTGGATAGTTAAGTGTTTAGATCCAAGGGTACCCTCTAACATATAACATTATGTGTTACAAGTGTTACATTAAGTCATACTGTCTGATGCATAGTAGGAGCTGAATGAATGCTGAATTTAATGTTGGTGGGTGACTTCAAGGAGCATTTGAACTTACCTGCTTTGGTGCTATTCAGATTTCTTAAATGCCATAATGAATACAAAAAAGGAAAGAAGTAGCAACCACACCAATTATATTGGGCAGATGGATGCATCTTGATTCTCCTTCTGTAATCAGGAAATCAGGTACTGCTTCAGGTAATCAATGGCTGATCACCTTCAGGTGATGGACACCTTGCTTTAGATGCTTCTGTCAAGTGTGAGATGTTTATCCATTGCTAAAGTAACAAATGTACATCTAATGATTTTCATATCTACTAGTATTTTTGGAATTTGCATTTGAGATAAAAGACTCGAGAAGTAGGCGAAATGGTATTTTAAAAATATTCAAACCTAACTAGGTTAGTATTGAATTGAGTAAGTACTATGTGCACATTGTTAAAAGGAATACAGTAAAAAGTGGATTTCCCAGTTTCCTTTCTGGAAACCACCACTACTACCAGTGTCTTGCATATTCTTCCAGGTAGGCTAAGTAGAAATTGTGTGTTTGTGTCCTTCCCTTTTTGAAAACACAAATGATAGCATATATGCATATGGTTCTCCAGAAAGTGCTTTTATTAATTAATTAAATAATTAATTTCTTTGAGGCAGGATCTCCCTCTGTTGCCCAGGCTGGAGTGCAGTGGCACAGTCTCAGTTCACTGCAGCCTCAGCCTCCCCTGTTCAATCCTCCCACCTTAGTCTACCTGGTAGCTGGGACTATAGGTGCATATCGTCATGCTTGGCCAATTTTATTTATTTATTTTTTTGGTAGATACAAGGCTTACCATCTTGCCCAGGCTGGTCTTAAACTCCTGAGGGCAAGCAGTCCTCCAAATTGTTGGGATTATAGGCATGATCCCCTGTGCCCAGCAAAAGTGCTTTTTTAAAAAAAGAATAATGGTTTGTATCCTGATCCTCAAGACCATTGTAGGGCTCCCAAGTTTTTTGTTCTGTAAATAGATAGGGCACCAAATTCCATAGCTTTCTGTTACTAATTTGATTGTATGGGGTGCATTTTCAAGGGAATTGACTGGATTATATAGTCTTTTGTGAAAGAATTGTCTTTATAGGCTGACTCAGTTTCTACCAGGGAAATAAAACTAATTTTAATTCAGGTCACTTATTTAGAAAGCAAGTAAAGAAAAACCCATCAATTGAAATTAGTTTAACACATTATCTTGATATTGCTTGTACCTTTTTCATGCTTGCTAAATGAATTACTCATTTTTATTATATTGACAGTAGAGCTAAATAAATTATTTCAAGAGCCTGGTAAGTAGCATAGGTCTAGTTTAGGAAGAGCTGGAATGCCCAGGAATAGTAGGGCTCTGGCAATCATCACGTTCTTCCTTGGATTATTATTTGTGTTTTTTTTCTCTCTTATACTCTAAGCCAGTGGTTCTTGATCTTTAGTCCCATGACCCTTTTACTCTCATTAAAATTATTGAGGACTCCCAATATAATAGCTTTTATTTCTGCAAGTTATAACTTTTGATACTCTGTTAGAAATTAAAACAGAAAATTTAAAAATATTTCTTAATTTCAAAAATAACCTTGTACATGTTAAAAAGTTAATATTTTAATTATGTTAATATTTTATAAAAAATAACTTTTTTAAAACAAAAAACAATTTAGTGAGAAACATGATATTTTACAGTTTTTGCAAATCTATTGAATGCCTGGCTTGAGAGAAGACAGCTGAAGTCTCATCTGCTTTTGTACTCAGTCTGCTGTAGTATGTTGCTTTGGTTAAAGTATAAAAAGAAGATCTGGTCTCATACCAAATATGTGGTTGAAAGAGTATTTTAAGAGCCTTTTCAGATAATTGTGGATATTCTTTGGTATATTAAAACTCAGCAGTGGTAGTTTCTTAAAGATGAGTTGCAATGTGAAATCTGAAATTATAACTGTACTCTTACATTAAAGCCTATTGGTTTGTCATGCTCTATGAATGGATCTTTTAACCCATCTGTAATTTTGTAACATCATCTATTGGTGATTTTGAGAATATTAATTCATCAAGTTTATGGAGATCTTCCAAATGTTGATACAAAAGTCACTTTCTTTATCATCACCACTAATCTCATCAGAAGAGGCTTTTAAGTAATGGAAAACTTTCAGGCTCACTGTAGCAGATACAAGTTTTCCAAAATTCTACTTATCACTTCAAATATCAAATTTCATCATTGGCAACAAATATTGTCAGTTATTTCCACTGAAGTAATAGGCCCACTTTTAAATTTTGAGAAAATGTCTGTCAAATACCAACGTCTGAAGAACAATATAGTCAATATAGTTTGTCAGCCACTCTTTTAAGTAAAAATGGTATTCCTGCTGAAAAAAGCAGCTAATTCAGCTTGCAACATAAAACAAGGCACACACACTTTTTTGTTGTTGTTGTTTTTGTTTTTTGTTAATGAGACGAAGTATCACCTTTGTCACCCAGGCTGCAATGCAGTGGTGTGATCACAGCTCGTTGCAACCTCCACCTCCTGGGTTCAAATGATTCTGCTGCCTCAGCCTCCTGAGTAGCTGGGATTACAGGCTCCCGCCACCATGCCCAGCTAATTTTTGTATTTTTAGTAGAGACGAGGTTTCACCATGTTGGCCAGGCTGGTCTCGAACTCCTGACCTCAGGTGATCTGCCTGCCTCAGCCTCCCAAAGTGCTGGGATTACAGGGGTGAGCCACCGCACCCAGCCCATACACATGCTTTTTGAAACAGCCATTACACTTCTGAATGCAACAGGAGTACTTTATGCATACTTTCCATTTGTTACACAGAAGAGTTAAAAAGACATGAACTTTGGGGAGAAGAGTCAATAAAATTAATATTCACTCTCATCAAGCACATTCTTAAATAAAATGGACATTTTTTTCTCCTTTTTACCATGAGCACATGAAGGCAAAGGATATAATGGCTATAGTATAGTTTGTGATGTTACCTTAAATTGTGCTAAGTGTCAGTAGGTTTACCCCACCATTGCTTTTGCGTCATAAGTGTAAATATAAATGCATTGAAAAAAGGCAAATAGCATTTTAGTTATTATGAAAATAATTTTGACCTCACTGATCACTTGATGAGTCTCAAGGACCCCCCCAGACTCCCATGGGTTACTTTGAGAACTACTGTTAAGCTATTTGAGGGTCAAACTAATCATCCTAATATCCCCTTTCAGTTCCTGGTCCAGAACTTTACACAGAAAAGGTGCACAAAGGATATTTGTTTAATGAATGTGGTATGCTGACATTTAAACAGGACAAAACTTGGTGAGTAAAATTAATGTAGGCAGTCTCCCATCCATCCAGGCCGTCTTGATCAGGCAGCTTTTCCATAGACATTTGTGAGACTAGAGTGACAAATGAAATGTATATGATATATACTTGGTAAATGCAAATGATGAAATAAAAGAACAAACCATAAGGCGATAGTACTTGCAGAGCTAACAGTCTGAGCCTTGCCTGGCTCCTATTAATGAGCCCTCTATTTTTTGTGTCTTTAAATTTGTAATGGTCTCTTAGAGGATCCTCAACTAGGATGGATCTGATCTGAAAAGCAAACATCCAATTTAAATTTCAATAGGTCTCTGCTTGTGCTTGATCTAGTAATGTCTTTTCAAAAGGGATTATAGAAGGTGACTGTTAAATCATTTTGATTTCTCATAGTGAGTTAAGAAATACATTTTGTTCCTCTTCTGCCTTCTAAATAATATGTTGGGCTTCTTTCTGTTTTGTTGTTGTGAGACGTCCGAGGAAACCTTTGTTTTCTATAAATCTTATATTCTTTGGATTTGAAGAGGTGGTTTTCTGAATAAGAAAGAGTCTGACTACACTGGGTAAATTGTCAGATTATTTTGTCCTCACAGAAATTAAAGTGTAAAATTGGGTGAAGGCATTGCTTTAAAACAGAGTATTTTTATTCTTTTAAAGAAGGTAGATTAATGAAAAGATTGATCAGTTCAAATACTTGGAATATTTAAACCAGTTTTATATTAACCTAAAAAATTATTTTTTAGACATTTTGAACTTTGACCTCCTTTTTTTCCTAAATTGATTTTAAATCAGTATCAAATGCTGAGGACCAATAAATGAAACACTCATATGTTGTTTTGAGCAAAATTTTTTATATTATGAAAATATTATAACTTTGAAGTTGATACTTAAAATACTTGAGCTGAAGTTTCTGCCTTTATGTGGGACATTTTCATGAGCTTTCTCATATCAGTTTGCTTACTTGCTTTTCATAAAGTTGAGTGAGACTATAACAAGAGACCCAGGGACATTTTAACATCTTTGATTATTTTTGAATCTCAGGAACTTGACTTAAAAAAAATTTTTGTTGGCCGGGCGCGGTGGCTCAAGCCTGTAATCCCAGCACTTTGGGAGGCCGAGGCGGGTGGATCACGAGGTCAAGAGATCGAGACCATCCTGGTCAACATGGTGAAACCCCGTCTCTACTAAAACTACAAAACATTAGCTGGGCATGGTGGCGCGTGCCTGTAATCCCAGCTA
>NW_016107392.1:6240184-6275453 GCF_001604975.1 Cebus imitator | reverse complement strand
GAACCCAGGAAGCGGAGGTTGCGGTGAGCCGAGATCGTGCCATTGCGCTCCAGCCTGGGTAACAAGAGCGAAACTCCGTCTAAAAAAAAAATAAAATAAAAAAATAAATAAAAAAATAAAAAATAAAAAAATAATAATAAAAAATAAATAAAAATAAATTTAAAAAAAATTTTTTTTGTTGTTGTTGTTGTTTGTTTTTGAGATAGGGCCTTGTTCTCTTGCCCTGACGTGATCACTGCTCACTGCAGCCTTGATCTCCCAGACTCAAGGAGTCTTTCCACCTGAGCCTCCTGAATAACTGGGATCACAAGTGTGCACTACCATGCCTGTCTTCTTTTTAATTTTTTTTTGTAGAGTTGGGGTCTCCCTATGTTGCCCAGGCTGGTCTTGAATGCCTGAGCTCAAGCCATCCTCTCACCTCAGCCTCCCGAGTAGCTCATGCCTGACTAATTTTTAAATTTTTTTCTAGAGATGAGGTCTCACTGTGTTGCCCAGGCTGGTCTTAAACTCCTAGCTCAAGCAATTCTCCCACCTTGGCCTCCTAAAGTGTTGGGATTATAGGTGTGAGCAATGGAGCCTGGCCAGGAATTTGAGTTTTAGGGAGAAGCCTATTCAGTGTTTCCTTAGATTTCCTCTGCCTAATTGTACCACAGCATACCATAAAATGATAAACTAAAACCATCTGATAACCAGGAATGGTTAGAAATTATTTGAAATCACCGATTTGGAAAATACCTATCAGAAATTAATGCTATTTTTATGATATTCTTAGAAGACTGTTTAAAACTGACCAAAGTAAAAAATATTCTTTCAGAGTTATAAGTGTGTTTTAAAAAAAAGGCATATTCAAAGTAATGTATGTACTTAAGTTTACTGGACAGATTTAATTTTGAGTTATGTGTGTAAGGCATAGACTGGAATGTTTGCTACAGATATTTTGTGGAACACAGATTTCAGATTGCTGTTTGCTTATGCATATACATGACTGCTGACCTTCAGAACTGCTTTAAATTTCTCAAAAAAATTTCTCATTATATGCCAGGCTCAGTGGCTTGCGTCTGTAATCTCAGCTATTCGAGAGGCTAAGGCAAGAGGACTGCTTGAGCCCAGGAGTTCGAGACCAGCCTGACCAACATGGAGAAACCCCGTCTCTACTAAAAATACAAAATTAGCCAGGTGTGGTGACACATGCCTATAATCCCAGATACTTGGGGATTTTTTTACGCTGAGGCAGGAAAATCGCTTGAACCCAGGAGGCTGAGATTGCAGTGAGCCGAGATCCTGTCATTGCACTCCAGCCCGGGCAACAAGAACAGAACTTCATCTCAAAAGAGAGAAAAAAAAAAGATAAATTGATCTCTGATTTACTCAGTACTATAACCCCATTTAAGTAGTTTGAAGAGATTAGGGTTAAGCCCTACTATTTTTGGTATGCTTCCAGTAGTTGCCACTTTAAACAATTTTTGAAATACTTTAGGCATAAAAAAGGATATAGAACGATATGATAAATTTCATACACCTACTACCTAAAGTAATAGAAATCACAGTTATTGTTGAAGCTTGTTGGGCACCCCTTCCCCATCCTAATCCCCTCCCTTCCCAGCTGTGACCATTATTCTCAGTTCGTATTTATCATTCTCCCCCTGCATTTTTACAAACTTTTTCTATGTGTATATGTATCCGCTGAAAAAAAGTAACAGTCTTTGGATTGCAGGGAAAACTAAAAAGTATAATGTTTTATATGTTTTTAAACTTTGTATAAGAGGTTAAACTTAATTGGCACATGTAGTTATAGTTGACTCATTTTAAATGCTGTAAATATTTGGTATAATGGAATGTGAAAGTAATATATGTTTTTGGTAGAGAATTTTAAAAATAAAGGGAAGTATGAAGATGATAAAAATCTGTAGCCTAGCTATCCAATACCACAGTCAATATTTTGTTTTTTTTCCTTTGTGTCTTCTCTTCCCATTTAAATGTATGTATTTTTTGGTACTCTTTAATATAGAAGGGACCCGGTTTTAAGGATTATGTAAAATTGCAAAACGGTTACATAAAGCCTGTAATCCCATTTTAATTGATTCTTAGTTGAAAAGGGAAAGAAAGTGAATGAGCATTATATATCAGACATACCTTCTAAATTTACTACCTATACCAGATATTGATAGTCTGTTTCTTAGTATGCAAACACTGTGGAAGTGGCATCTGGAAAGAGTTGTATTGCTGAACATGCTTTTAAATTTATATGAGATGTTTCTAGTAAACCGATTTTCCAGATAGGTGATGCTTATCTCATTAAACATTAAGTACTGTTTTGGTTTTAACCATTTTTTATGGGAAACAGGAAAAGCAGAAGAAGCCCACAAGTATTTCTGTGCTCATTAAGCCAGAATACTGTGGTGTGTTTACAATTTTATCTTTTCTTGGCAATTCGATGTCACTGTGGAAAGCACTGATTTACTGAACTGCATTGTGACTCCTGTTGTTCTAAATGCCTTTGAACTCTTGTGCACTTTTTAGTTAGATCTTTATTAACATCCTATGCCACTACAGGGAGGGAGCTGGAAAAGCATGATACACAATTTAAGACAAGTGCCAACAAAGGCTAGTGTTGGCAAATGAGCTCCACCAAACCATTGTTTAAAGTGAAGAAGCAGCGGTCTGAGGCATTTCTCTCACCAGTGGTGGTAGGGGGAGGCCTCCACCAGCATCAGGGAATCTTCACTGGATGCAGCTGACCCACCCTCCTGACTGCTCAGTCTTTTCCCACCACTGTTCATCCTTTATTTACATTCAGATGTGTTCAGCACTAGGTATTCATACTTATTAACTATAAGTGATATGTGTGCATGTATATATATACATATATAACTAAGAATATTTATAAACTGTAATATATGCGTAACAAATTTGTAATATATGAACTATAAATCTGTGAAAGTATTCAGTATTATATAACGTCAGGCTGTGGTGATTTAGATTGGAGGAGCTCCTGACCATGCCTGAAAATCCTTGTACCCCATTTGACCGTGATTTCTTAAGGGAATATTGTTTTGTTACAACTATATTTAAAAATATTTATACTTTATTTTTTACAGGAGTTTTAACTTTATAGAAAAGCTCAGTGGAGAATATGGAGAGTTACCATACCGTCTCCTACCCGTTTCTTTTATTAACATCTTGCTGTAGTGTGACAGATTTGTTATAGTTGATGAACCAATATTAACAGAATTCCATAGTTTACATTCAAGTTCATTCTTTGTGTTTGTGCAGTCTGTGAGTTTTGACAAATATATAATCATACAGAATGATTTCACTACTCCAAAAGTGTCCTGGTGCTCTCATCTTCCCTTTCTCTAACCTCTGACAACCATTTTTTTACTTTCTCCGTAGTTTTGCCCTTTCCAGAATGCCATATGGTTCGACTCATACAAATGTAGCCTTTTCAGATTGTCTTCTGTCACTTAGCAATATGTATTTAAGATTCCTCCATGTCTTTTCATGGCTTGATAGCTCATTTCTTTTTAATGCTGAATAATATTTCACTGTATAGATATACCACAAGTTGTTTATCATTCACACACTGAGTGACATCTTGGTTGTGTTCAAGTTTTAGCAATTATGAATAAAGCTACTATGAATATTTATTTGTGTGCTGGTTTTTGTGTGGACTTAAGTTTCAGCATATTTGGGTAAATACCAAGGAGTGCAATTGTTGGATCCTATGGTAAGAGTATGTTTAGTTTTGTAGGACATTGCCAAACAGGCTTCCAAAATGGCTGACATATGTATTTTTAGGTTGCTCATGTGTTTTTCAAAAACACATTACTCAGGTATATTAATGGAATGCTTGCCCTTTGATAAGATTACAAGCAATTGAGGCCTGTGGCACTGGTTGTCCCTACATAAATAATACCAGCTGATTGTACTTCGCTTGTTCTTGTTTGCTTTCTGTTTTATTTTTTTTCTTCTTCCATATGTTTTTACTCTCTATTTTGCTTTACCGCTTCTGCTTTGTCGTGAGAAATCAGAGGACTACATCTGTGTACAAATTTAAAAGGCAAAGTAAAACAAGTCTAAGTCCTTTCTCAGGGTCTCTAGGCTGTTAGGGATGGTCAAGATTTTAGCATTAAGTAAGGTATTATTGGAGCATTAATTTCACCATATAGAGTGTAATCTTCAGAGATGGGAAAAGGAAAACAATACATTAATGAAACTTGCTTTCCTTTGTAATTTCTTAATTATACGGCAACTGTATAAAATGTTTTAAGACTATGGTAGAAGAGTTTTGGTTACATTTCTCTGAGACCTCTCTTCAGCTTCTGCTGTTACAGTTTTTTGTTTTTCTTTTTAAAGCACACACCACCTTTGAGAGGGTTAGAGATCTTGAAAGAGGACCAAGCCTTCGCTTAGGGTTAGCTTCACCCCATTTTGTGTAATTCTGTTTGTATGTACATTTTGTACATGCCCCCAACTGCATCAGAATATCAATAGATTCTCCTCTCCCAGGTGAAAGGCAAGGACTGTACCCAGTCTTATCTGGGGTATGTATCCAAATAACCTGAGACAGTCTTCCTAATATATACTTTTGGACCCCAGGGGTGGAATGTTTTTTTGTTACCTTTCTTTCTGTCTGCTGGTTTGAGTGGGAATGCATGAAGGCCCACGTCTCCAGTGCCCTCAAGTGGTTGTCTAGGATTTGCATGAAGACATCTAGTGATGGAAGAACACAGACTGCTTCCAGCCACTCTGTCTATACACCCCTGTTAGAAAAATGATCTGTTGACCAGAATTCTGCCATAATTTCTTACCTAATTTTTTTTTTAGTAGGGTCACAGACTAAGTCTAATTCCTCTTCCTCATAATAGTCTTTTAATATTTCATGAGAGAGATTTCTAAAGTCCTTTAGATTGAAACACCTCTTATTTTTTTAACTGTTTGTTAATTAAGCATTTTCATAGTCCCAGTGAAATGTAACAGGGTTTTTCTCACATCTTGAGAAAGTGGAGTGCCCATGACTACATATAGGAGTGGTCATTGTTCACATTGTGCGTATGTTGCTTTTTTTCCATTCTAAGCTTATTGTGAACCAATATTTCTGGAACTTTTTACTTTTTCTGTGGTGATGACACAAGTCTCCATCATCCCATTTTTCTTCAACTAGTTTTACCTTCTTTTTTTGAAACAGAGTCTCACTCTGTTATTGCCCAAGATAGAGTGCCGTGGTGTAATTTCTGATCACTGCAACCTCCTCCTCCTCCCAGGTTCAAGCGATTCTCCTGTCTCAGCCTCTCAAGTAGCTGGGATTACAAGTGTGGGCCACCACACCTGACTAATTTTTGTATTTTTAGTAGGGATGGGATTTCACCATGTTAGAGTCATGGTCTCAAACTCCTGACCTCAGATGATCCGCCTCCCCTGGCCTCCCAAAGTGCTGGGCTTATAGGCGTGAGCCACTACACCTGGCCTTTCAATGGTTTTTTTTAGACCAAAGTTTAGAATCATATGCTTATGCCCGTGAACATTTATCTTGTTAGATTATGCTCTTTAAGCCATTGGAGTCTTTGGGGAATTTGATCAATGGATTGTTCCCATCTCTTTTCAGTTTTTTGTTTGTTTTGAGACGAGTCTTGCTCTGTTGCCCAGGCTATAATGCAGTGATGTGATCTCAGCTTACTGCAACCTCCACCCCCCAGGGGTTCAAGCGATTCTCCTGCCTCAGCCTCCTAGTAGCTGGGACTGCAGGCGTGTGCCACCATGCCCAACTAATTTTTGTATTTTCAGTAGAGACAAGGTTTCACCGTGTTAGCCAGGATGGTCTCAATCTCCTGTGATCTGCCCGCCTCGGCCTCCCAAAGTGCTGGGATTACAGATGTGAGCCTCCACACCGGCCCACTTGTCTTTTCTCAGTAGCTGATTCTAGTTTGTGTTAACCTCGGTGGTTAGGTATGGCTAAACATAAACCTCAGACAATAGAAAAATGTATTCATTTGCAAAGCTACCAGGGTGCGTAGTGTGCTTGAATCATATTGAACTTCAAGAACCATTATGTTTCTTTTTCTTTTTGATGTTTAGCTATACATTTATTAGTTTTAATTATTCAGTATTCTTTTGGTATATTGGAGCCAATTTGTGTGTTTTCAGTTTCTCTTAAACTTTTGGTACGTATTTGAAAAGCTTGCAGGCCCCAGTTACTTTGTCTATAATGCCTGTTAAGTAAAGTGACCCACAGACCAGTCAATAAGACAGGCCATGACTGGAGAATAATCCCTGGGCCTCAGTTTCCCAACTGTACAATGAGATACTTGGATTAATCACAGTGTTTCCCCTTGTGCTGTGGAGTTCTGAGTATATTCAGAGGGTACTGCAGGAGGTGAGGATGAATAGCTTTAGCTCTCTGCATTCCCATCCCCTTCAATAGAAGAAATTCTACTGTTATCTTACATTTTGAGGTTCCATACAGGATCCTGCTTAAAGAAAAAGCTCTGCTTAAAAAAAAAAAAAAAAAAGATGCATTGGAAACCCCTGCGAAAGAGCAAGAAAGAAAATGGCTCCCTGAGGACATTGGGCAGCTTGGAAAGTCTTTATGTGTCCCTCATTTCATGAGTTTGGAGGCCTCTGGTATTTCATTTGGTGAAAGGAAGAAGAGCTTATCATGCTGTTTGTCTTTTATTTATCAAACCTGGACATAACAATGGTTATAAATGTAATCACATTCTTATTATTTTGAAGGGAGAAAGCTATAAAGCAGAAATAAAGTTTTTATAATCCATAATTCTATTTTGCATAGATAAAAACCATTCTTAATAGTTTTCGTATATCTTTTGAAATTATTTTGTTTGTCCACAACCATGTTTATTTACACTTTGAAAAACAATGAGACCGCACTCATTCTAGCAGATTTTATAACCCATTATTTGCAATTTCCATCATTTTGTGGACATTTTTTTGTGTGTCAGTACACATCAGTCTACTTCGTCCTTTAAGAAGAGCTTGTCCAACCCGCGGCCCACAAGCTGCATGGGGCCCAGGATGGCTTTGAATGTGGCCCAACACAAATTCATAAACTTTCTTGAAACATTATGAGGTTTTTTTGGTGATTTTTGTTTGTTTGTTTTTTTAAGCTCATCAGCTGTTGTTAGTGTATTTTATTTGTGGCCTAAGACAGTTCTTCTGATGTGACCCAGGGAAGCCAAAAGATTGGACACCTCTGTTTAAGGCTTCTGTAATATTTCTCTTTACCAAGAGTTAGTATTTATTGCACAGCACATGGATCTATTCTAAAGTATGACCCTAGTTTTATTTGTACATTGCTACTGGCACACTTTTTTTTTTTTTTTCAGTAGTTTACTCTTTGGGGGTGGGGGTTGTGATATGTGGCCTTTTTTCTGGTTGCTTCCTTTTCCTCTGGTCTGACTACAGATCAAGACCTCAGTGTTATCCCAGTCAAGCTAAAGATGCAGATTGCCCTTTTATTTCAGACAATAGCTCTAATTTAATGTTCCCTTTCATAGTTACAAGTCTTTTTTCTTTAGAACAAAATCTTGGCAGCCAGAATTATGCTTGACACTTTATTCCAGTATATTACTGCTGGTGAGAAAGACAGTTGACTTGTTTTGACCCAAGTGAAATTCCTTCTAAGAGACTAAGAAGGTGGATGATGAGCAGCTTTTGGGGGTTTGACAGCCAGCTGCAGAAGGTCCATTGTGGCCAGGACCAAGTAGCTGCTGATAAATGTGTGTACGGTAAATTACATTTGATGGCCTCTTTTCCCCTTTTGTTTTTGAGAATTTTGTCAAAGATAGAAAGTGGTATTGAGAAAAATATTTTTTATTCCTATAGGATAATTATTACCTTCTCTAGCTTATACTTGTTCTAAATGGCAACATTGGTAGAAGTCATGGAAAACTTTTGGTGATTTGTTTTCTTAAACAGGAAATATAGTGTAAATGTTATTTAGATAGTTTTGATTTCTTCAGGAACTTAGGTAGCATTTCTTCCTGCCCCGCCCTCTCCCCAACCTGGGGGTATTACTGTGAGTTTAGTGATATCTTTTATAGATTTAAACAAATTCTGAAATGGAGTTGTTATGCCTAGTTTTAGGTTAAGTCATTTTAGTTTTATGTTCAACTACTTTCTAAATCTCATCTGTTTCAGTCTTGAAGTATCATGTGCTTTTTTACTTTAACATCTTTGGGTAGGATTCTGATGTGATTTTTTTCCTTACTACCATTCCTGTAATTTTGATTATATGATATCCTAAATTTAATTTTGTAAGTAATTCAAAATACAGTTTATGTCAATGAATTAACTCACAAAGCAAATATGGGAATTTTTTTTGAGACAGGGTCTCACTCTGTCCCCCAGGCTACAGTGCAGTGGCACAGTCTCTGCTCACTCTCACTGCAACCTCAACCTCCAGAGCTCCAGTGATCTTCCCACCTCAGCCTCCTGAGTCGCTGGGATTATAGGCGTGTGCCACCACACCTGGCTAATTTTTATATTTTTGGTAGAGATGGGGTTTCACCATTTTGGCCAGGCCGGTCTTGAATTCCTGATAACTTATGGGAATTTTGGTTATTCGATCTTGACTCTTCTGTATATACTTGATTTCCAGTAATTGGCCTGGCTCCACTTTTACATTTTGTTTTTTGTTTCCTTGTTTCTAAATTTATATAAATAGTAATCTGTACAGGCTTTCATACCTTTTAAAATAATTTTTATAAATTGGTTTAATACAAACATAAAAATGGTGTGCCCAATTCTCCATTTTCCTTAAAAAGTCAGCTTCTTGTCCCCCCACCTCTCTTTTTTTTTTTTTGAGATGGAGTCTGGCTTTGTTGTCACCCAGGCTGGAGTGCAGGGGTGTGATCTCATCTCACTGCAACCTCTACCTCCTGGGTTCAAGCCATTCTCTTGCCTCAGCCTCCCAAGTAGCTGGGATTACAGTTGCGTGCCACCGTATCTGGCTAATTTTTGTCGTTTTAGTAGAGACAGATTTCACCATGTTGGTGAGGCTGATCTCTAACTCCTGACCTCAGGTGATCCAAACACCTCAGTCTTCAAAAGTGCTGGATTACAGGCATGAGCCACTGTGCCTGGCCTCACCCCCGAACCTTTTTTAAAAAAATAATTTTATTCTCTTTGCATCTACTGAAAATGGGAATGGATAATTAGCTAAACAATTTAATATAGGTGAATAAGAACATAAAGTTAGTTGAACACCCTGGTGCTCACAGGAGACTTTAGCTTCACAAAACTGCTTTGGCAACTTTATGAACTGCATTTATTCCTGTGGCTGAGAATCATGCTGTCAGGCCTCTCAGTTTGTGGGAACCAGTTCTCAAAGTAACCATTGTATATTATCTAAGGCAGTTACGGATTGAGGGAACAGGAGGTGTATTAGAGGGACCAGGATGGGTGACTTCAGGTACAGTTTAAAAAATCAATTTAACATGCATATCATTTGTAATACAAATTCAAGACTGGGTACTGCTGTGGTCCACACCTGTAATCAAGTACTTTACGAGGCCAAGGTAGGATCACATGAGCTCAGAAGTTTAAGACCAGCCTGGCAACATAGTGAGAGCTGGTCTCTACAAAAAACATTTTTTTAATTAGCTGGGCATGGTGGCTCATGCCTGTAGTTCCAGCTACTCGGGATGCTGAGGCAGGAGGGTCCCAGGAGGTGAAGGCTGCAGTGAGCCATGCTCAAACCACTGTACTCCAGCCTGGGTGACTGAGTGAGACCCTGTCTCTTAAAATACAACAAAACCCAAACTCACCGTTCCCCCTGTGAAACCAAAATTTTGACTTGAAGATGTATATTAATACATAATAGCTTGCATTAACAGTTAAGGAACCCAAGCAAATAATGACTGGAGACTCTGCACGGGTGCAAAGGATGGGTCTCTGGTGGAGCAGCTAGAATACTTGACTGGGAAGCAGGAGATAGGGGTTCAAGTTTTGGATTTGCCACCAATTAGAGATGTGACTTTGGGTATTTCACTGGGTCTTTCTTGGTCACAATTTGGAAAATGAGAAAATCAAGCTAGATAGTCTCTAAAGTCTTAAGCATTTTAGGTTTGCCACTGGTTAAAGGAATTCTCTATGGACAGTTAGATTTGACCAGTTATCAAGGTAAGATTATATCATTTGGGAAGCCAAAGTAAACAGTTCCAGATTTTCAGTCAATCTTTATCAGGGTACTATTTGTACATCCTAACAAATCACAGAGCCGTGGAGACCTTATGATGAATAACCATGAGCCTCCTGCCCCTTCTCTTTTCTTGTCATCCCATCCCTGCTATCCAGAGACAGCCTTTAAAAACTATGGCACTATTTCTGTTTTTAGCTTCCCTTGTGGTTACTTCCATAAGGCTAAATAATATGTTTAGACTTCTGTTCCTTCATTTATCAACTTTAGACAATATCTGAATTTTTTTGATGTGAAAAATGAGAATTTAACTCACTTTTTTACCCCTTTCTCTCCCTGTATATTTGATATAAAATCAAAAATTATTTGGTATTTTTATTACTTTGGAAGTCACTTAGTATCTTTGTAATTTTATTTTTTATTTTTAAATTTTTTTCTTTTTTTCTTTTCAAGGACTTCTGTCAAAATCTTTATAGTTTTAAATGACAAACTTTAAATTTTTGTTCTGTCATCTTCCTGTAGGGCCTCTTAACTTGCCATTTTGGAAATTGGGGTTGTAAGTGCCCCCTTCACATTCCAGTTTTTATATTCTACCTCCTGACAGCTATACTCTACTTACATATTGTCTAGGTTATAATAGGTTAATATTTTTATTCTGTCTTCCATTTACCACCAAGTATTGTGTGCTTTCCTTTATATTTAGATTGCCGGTTTTACTGCATTCTCTTTGTCTGTTACGAACATTTGCAGAATCATAGCTGTATGATTACTCAAAATGTTTATGTCCTTTAAAAGCTAAGGAAGTAATTTGGTCTGTGCTTAAAGACTTAGCTTATTTTATTTTTTGAGATAGAGTCTCCGTCACCTAGGCTGGAGTGCAGTGGCACAACCTTGGCTCACCGCAACCTCCGCCTCCCAGGTTCAAGCAATTCTCCTGCCTCAGCCTCCCTAGTAGCTGGGATTACAGGCAGTAAACACCACATCCAGCTAATTTTTTTGTATTTTATTTTCGTAGAGACAGAGTTTCACCTTGTTGGCCAGGCTGGTCTCGAACTCCTGACCTCAAGTGATCCACCCATCTTATCCTCCCAAAGGGCTGGGATTACAGACGTGAGCCACTGTGCCTGGCCAAGATTCAGCTTATTAAACCATTTGTTTACTCACTTAATTCAAGAGATATTTATTGAATACTACAGTTATCATAATAGTGCTATTTATAATACTGAAAAGTTGGGAATAACCTAAATGACTTCAGAGGATTAGTAAACTACTGTACATTCTTACAGTGAATGCTCTGTAGACATTTTTTAAATGATACAAAAATGTTAATAACATGGAATATTTTAATCTATATTAAGTGAAAAAATATTTGTAATACAACCATATAAGAAATTAGTGAAAATGCTGGAAGCATAGACATAAAATTATTAAGTTGGTAATGTGGCTATCTCAGGTGATAGTGATTTGTTAAGAATACATTTTTTTAAACTTTTTTTAAAAATTAGATGGGGTCTCAATGTTACCCAGACTGGAGTGCAGTGGTGCAGTCTCAAGTCACTGCAACTTCTGCCTCCCAGGCTCAATCCATCCTCCCACCTCAGCCTCCCAACTAGCTGGGACTGCAGGCATGCACCACCACACCCAGCTGATTTTTGTATTTTTAGTAGAGATGGGGTTTCACCATTTCACCCAGGCTGAGAATACACTCTCTTTTTCTTTTTTTTTTAGGCAGAATTTCGGTCTTGTTGCCCAGGGTGGAGTGCAATGGTACAATCTCAGCTCACCGCAACCTCCACCCCCTGGCTTCAAGCGATTCTCCTGCCTCAGCTTCCCAAGTAGCTGGGATTACAGGCATGCGTCACCATGTCCAGCTAAACTTTTTTGTATTTTTAGTAGAAACAGGGTTTCTCCATATTGGTCAGGCTGGTCTCCAACTCCCAACCTTAGGTGATCTGCCCGCCTTGGCCTCCCAAAGTGCTGGGATTACAGACGTGAGCCACTGTGCCCAGCCGAGAATATACTTTTTAAACTTAAAGATACAAAATTAGAATTGCCAGTCATAGTTTTTCTTGGAGTACTCATGCTACAATAATGTAGGAGTACCTGATAAGAATTCAGTAAATATTTGCTGAGTGAATGAGAGAATGATTTAATTGCAGAGATTCCTAGGTCTGTGGTATTGGCACTTAAATACTTTCATAATTTTATCCAGAAACAAATCCAGTTATTTCAGAAGAACGCTCATGCATTGAACTGTCTTGCAGAAGCTAGGAAACAGCTTTAACTGAATGTTGGTTATGTAGTGACAGATCCCGCAGAATTGAGCCTGCCACCGAAGCAGCTGGGCAACAATGCTGTTTCACAGTACGAAGAATCTGAATAAAAATGTCCTTTGTGCTTATCTGAGACTGGGGGGGTGGGACTTGTGGCAATTTACGTTATTTTTCCATAATGGAAATTGAGGCAGCCTCTAATCCTGCTATCACACATGGCAACTACTTCTTTGATTTTTGGTAATTTGGGAGCAGCTGTGGACAAACAATTATTCTGCAAAAAGAGTCATGCCAGCTGCATTCTGACCCAGTTGCAAATGCTTGGGTAGACCAAACTTCCAATTCACCGTCTCTCTAAACCAGGGATAGCTTCAACAACTCATCTGCTCTTTACTGATATTTGTAGCTGCTGGTAAGCATTTACATATTTGAGCATGCACTCTAATGCTTTTTTATCGTTGTCACCAACATTCACTAGGCACCTACTTCATTCAGGCACTGTGCCAGACACGGGGTTTTAAGTGGTAAGGTGTTACCCAGTGTGGATAGACTGCTTTCATTTTGACAGGTGGGTCAGCATTAGCTTTATTTTTAGTAGACTAAATTGTAGCGTAAAAAAAGAATCTGGTGTGGAGGCAGTTGAGAGCTGTGTTCCTTTGGTCCCCAGACTCCCCTGAATCTGCTCTCTGGGTGTTCATTGATGTCCCCTTGCTATGCCATGTGCTTTCACAAGCTGTTGCTGCTGTCTGCAGTGCCCTTTTTTTCATTCTGGAGGCTGACAAGCTTCTGGCTGTAGACTCTGTCTTTTCCTTCAGGATGCCTGCCCCGTGTCCTTGCAGTTTTGTCTTCTCTGTGCTCCCTTAACCCTTAGCAAATATCACTAGAATAGGATTTGCTTTTTAAATGGCAAAAGCCTGCATATTAATTCAGTCTTTCAGTATACACTTACTTTTTTTTTTTTTTTTTTTTTTTGAGACGGAGTTTCACTCTTGTTACCCAGGCTGGAGTGCAATGGCGCGATCTCGGCTCACCGCAACCTCCGCTTCCTGGGTTCAGGCAATTCTCCTGCCTCAGCCTCCTGAGTAGCTGGGATTACAGGCACGCACCACCATGCCCAGCTAATTTTTTGTATTTTTTAGTAGAGACGGGGTTTCACCATGTTGACCAGGATGGTCTCGATCTCTTGACCTCGTGATCCACCCGCCTCGGCCTCCCAAAGTGCTGGGATTACAGGCTTGAGCCACTGCGCCCGGCCTTACACTTACATATTTTTTAAGCTCTTGTAACCCAGAGGCTTAGAGATATGTTTCAGTAAAGAAACATAATTAGGCATTAGGTAGATAGGGTCATCTATAATGAGTAAAAGGACTGCTTTACTTTTGACTGTGAACGTCTGTAGGGCAAGGACAAAATACTGACAGTCTTTATTTCTATCTCCATAGTGCTAAATTGTCACAAGGCACAAATTGGCCTGAATTATTGTATGAACACACTCTATTAGAAATTACTTTCATGCTGATAGATAATAGCCTGTGATAAGAAGCAAGTCAAAACTTTTTAGAATGTAGAACTGTACTGTTCAGTATAGTAGCCACAAGCCACATGTGGCCATTTAATATTAATTAAAATTAAACATTTAATTCCTTATGATCTCATGTGGTCAGTAGTCCACATGAGCAGCTACTGTTTTAGACAGCACACATTTAGAATATTTCCATCATTGCAAAAAGTTCTATTGGACAGTGCTGATCTAGGACCTATAAGAGAGTTGACATATTTTAAAGCATTTGATGAAGTGTATTCACTGAACTATTCTCTATGGAAAGATGTTCCGGCAGGCCGAAATTTCCTGTGCTTTCTTTACATTTTTTCCTTTGGTTGTGGCACCCTCTAGTGTTTTAGCAGCTACAATCATGAAATAGTCAGTGATTTGAATTGAAGAACATTGGAATATTTTGGAAAATTCTGTATGTATATGCATTTTTCTAAGGAGGAGGTCTGTAGCTTTCACCCATCCCCAAGAGAGTTTATGATTCAAAAATGATTAAGAACTACTCTATGATAAAGGTGTACGGTCAAAACTCCTAATGTGATCTGTAAGGATTATTTCACCCAACAACAACAAAAAAAATGTAACTGTCCCTTTCATATTTATTTGCTGTCCCTGTCTTTGTACATGGAATAATAAGTTACACTTATATAGCACTCACTATATACCATGTTCCCTTAAGCCCTTTTTGAAATAGTAATTCATTCTGTCCTCAGTAATTCTATGAAGTAGATTCTGTTATTTTCCTTCATTTGACAGATGATACAACTGAGACATAGAAAAAGTCAAATGAAACTTCTGTAAGTTGCTAGTAAGTGGCAGAGCAAGAAATAGAATGCAGCGTTCTGGTTCCAGAGTCTGCGCCACCCTGTTGCAGAAGCAAGGTTGTGTTTAAGCAGGTGTGACGTGGAATGGAGAGGAGATTCTCCAGGCCCTTGTACGTGCTGAGTCCAGTAGTATAATAAGAAAAAAGAATGGTAACTCTAAATCACTCTTTCCCATGCTGGAAATGATAGCCATTACCCACTATTGATTTTCAGTAGGTCCACATAGTCTGCTAGAGAGTTAGAGTTGTTGATTGAAGTCAAAGGTGCCATTGCTACCACATTTTTTTTTTTGGTTTTCAAAACCTCATTTATTCATCAAATAATGGAACAATTATTTTCCATTTTTCAATATTATTTCTATAAGGAGACGTTTAACATAGTACTCTGATGTTGATTTTGAGGTTTGCAGGAATGTTACACTTACAGGGTAGGTAAGACAGACTCACAAACCTAAGTTTGTGTTGATATCGCCTACTTTCCTGTCTGTACTCCCTTCTCGCTTCTAAGTGTCCGTTTCTGTCTGTATGAAGTATTTTATTTTATTTTTATATGTTTATTCGGAGATACGGTTTCACTCTGTCACCCAGGCTGGAGTGCAGTGGCACAATCTCAGCTCACTGCAACCTCCGACTCCTGGATTCAAGAAATTCTTGTGCCTCAGCCTACCAAGTAGCTAGGACTACAGGCATGCACCACCACGCTCGGCTAATTGTGTTTTTAGTAGAGACAGGGTTTCACCATGTTGGCCAGGCTGATCTCGAACTCCTGTCCTCATGTAATCTGCCTGCCCTCCCAAGGTGGTAGGATTACAGGTGTGAGCCACTGCGCCCAGCCTGTGAGACATTTTATACTCTATAGCTTAGCACCTTTTTAATGATTTGTTCAATTTAAGATTGATCAGTGTCTGAAAACAGAAACTCTAATTGTAGTCTTGTAAAAATGTGCTTAGCATCACTTATTTATTGAGAGTATGAGAAGCCCAGATTGCTGCTTACCAGCACTCTGAGTAATTTTGAATGCAGGTACATATTTTCTTCTGTTTGTATTAATCAGGGCCTAGAAAACCATGTGTGGCATTTCAGAGAATTTAAAATGTTAAAAGATGAAAGAGTACGAAAGACCCTGAGGTAATCCAGATAGAAAGCACTACCACCCCTAGCGTTGTAGGAACAGAAGAGAACCTGGAATCTCAGAGAGGTCTTCCCGAAGCTGGTAATCTGATCTCTGAGTGGGATGCCATTCAGCTGGTACCCAACCACCAGGAGAGAAGGGGCACAGCTGGAGTTTGGGAGGTGCAGCTCTCCTCTTGCTGGAGCAATGCTGATGTTATAGCAATGAAAACAACAAAGAAATCCCTTCTCTCCCCTTCCAGGCTCCCTAGGTGAAACCTAACAGGATACTGGCAGGAAAGTCTGGAAAACATGGTTGGCAGACTCAGCCCCAGAGCTGGGAATAGAGCAACTTGGGACAAGAATGGAAAACAGGGCTTGGAAGTGAGACAGAGAGGTGGGGGGGAGAGAGAGAGAGTGAGAGAGAGAGAGAGAGAGAGCCAGCCAGCCAGCCAGCACAGCCTTATAGGAGAATTACAGAAACTGTAATTGCCTGGATGTAGCTTTAATAATTAAAATGTGCAACTGATTACCCACAATCATTTATTAAAGAGCACATTATGATAGATCTATTCATAGAGACTTTATGGACCCAAGCTCTGACTTCAGCGAGCTTACAGTATTTTCATAAAATCATCCACTCATCCCTAAGTCATTATGAAGTTGTGTGGTAAAGCTTGTTTTTCTGAAGTATTATGTAAAAGCATCGTTGTTAACTGGATTCTTGCATTATTAATGAGTGTTTACAAAGTTAATCAACATATTGGTATGGGAAATATTTGATTCGTCATACAATTTTGTTAGTTTTAGATGCCCCGAATTAGAAAGCTAGTCTTACTCAAGGCGAGGCTATTTCTAAACTTGATCTCTGCTGCTCTCAGTTCTTAGAATAAGAAGGGAGCTTTATTTCTCTAGTGACAGTTTGCTCTAGCATGTCATTTAATTTTCAAAAGGATTAGTTTGGAAGACTATATCATAGCTATCTGTTTTTAAAGCTCATTTTGTTAAAAGTCAATTACATTCATATGATAAAAGATCAAATAGAAGGACTTACAATTAAAATCAATAGTCTTTTGCCATTCTTTCCCTATCCTAGGTCCCACTTTTCAGAGACAATGAACTGCTTTTTGTTTATAGTATCATCAGACAGTAATGCCTCCATAACTCTAAATAATATGTCTATACCACTATTTCTTGATTTCTCAAATGGGCATTATTGACTTTCTTTTATGGAAGATAAGGTACTTATTTTTTTTTAGTACTTTTCTTTTCCCTTCTACTTTTGATAATTACATTGTAATACTAACTTTTTCCATCTCCTCCTGATAGTGTCTCCTGACTCCCTCACCATGCAGGGATAGGATATTAATACTCCTCACCATTCTTCCACCTCTCTGCCCCTGTCCTGCCTCCAAATTTCTGTCAGCTTTATCTTTGCTTTTTCAACATCGTGGTTCCTAAGTTTTACATTGTGTTTTGCATGATACTTCATTTTCTGTATTTTGGTCTATAGTTGGAGTCTGGAGATGGAACTACATATACAACTATACCTTCATATATGTTTTTTTCTCTCTAGAGCCCAGTGGTGTGGGAGGATATTTTTTTTTCTTTCCATGTCTGATATCATCACTCATGTACTTTTTGAAAGAAAATTATCCAAGGTCAAAAGGATTCCTCTTTTCTTACGTTCTATTTTTACTCAGAATTAAGCTACATTTTAGTTTGCTTCTATTTTCACTCTGACTTGAGCTGTGGAATTGTTTTTTAATTTTTCCTGCTGTGCTGAGATTTCCATTCATTACTCTAGTGTCCCCGGAGAAGCAAACCCTATAGTTGACTTTAGGCTTCTGTAGGCTTTGTGAGAAAAGGTAAAATTTCTATCCTAGTTATGCAGTTTTTATTCTGGATATGTCCAAGAATGTAAGTTGCATCTACCTAGGTTTTTTTGTTCTGCATTTGAACTGTAGACAAAGGCTAGGTCTCAGATATTCCTTTAGGCGGTTCTTGCCGGTTTTTCTTTTGATATGATAATGCTATTGATTACCCTAATGCTTTCTTTTACATTTAGTTATGCTTTGATTAGATTTCCCGGCCTGCTGTTCTTTCTACTTTGATTTTTAAAATACTCTACACTTAATCTCATCCATTATGTGTGGATTAGACTAAATTTAACCCTCTAGGACATTTCCTTCAAATTCCAGTAGCTCCTTAGGTGTTATTGACTACAAATACCAGGGTGCTCTGGGCCAAGACAATCTTTTTCTGTGTTCTCTTCCACTAACCCACCCATACACGCCTAGAGGTACAAAAGTAGGAATGCTTCTGTACCAGATTACCCCCACCCCAGCCTCTTGTAGTTTATATAGTAAAGGACTTTTTAATTTAATTTTTTTTTTCTTTCTTTTTGAGTCGGAGTTTTGCTCTTGTTACCCAGGCTGGAGTGCAATGGCGCGATCTCGGCTCATCGCAACCTCCGCCTCCTGGGTTCAGGCAATTCTCCTACCTCAGCCTCCTGAGTAGCTGGGATTACAGGCACGCGCCACCAGGCCCAGCTGATTTTTTGTATTTTTAGTAGAGACGGGGTTTCACCATGTTGACCAGGATGGTCTCGATCTCTTGACTTCGTGATCCACCCGCCTCGGCCTTCCAAAGTGCTGGGATTACAGGCGTGAGCCACCGTGCCCGGCAATTTAATTTTTTTTTAAGAGAGAAGGTCTGGCTCTGTCACTCACACAGGAGTGTAGGGGCACGGTCTTGGCTCACTGAAGCCTTGTCCTCCCAGGCTCAAGCAGTCCTCTTGCCTTTGCCTCCTGAGTTGCTGGGGCTACAGGCAGGTTCCGTCATGCCCAGCTAATTTCTCATTTTTTGGTAGAGACGAGTCTCCCTGTGTTGCCCAGGCTGGTCTTGAACTCTTGGGCTTAAGCGATCCTCCCACCTTGGCCTCCCAAAGTGCTGGAATTACAGGTGTGAGCCACTTTGTCCAACCAAGAAGTACCTTTAGATGAGGCATATATTGTACCCCAGGTGATGATCCAGGCTTAGAAAGGTTTTGGTAAAATGATTACCATGTTAAGTTACTGTTTTGGGGAATTTTTTTTTTTTAATGAAGTATTAACTAATCTGTTGAATGCCCCTGGCTCTGGGTGACTGACAGATATGCCCTTTTATTTGGATGTGATGTTGAGTCACAGGTCATTATGTGTTGCCGGTGTTTTTATTACTTTTCATATCAGTTCAAACGAATCACTCTCAGGTCCATCTGCTGCCTCTTCATTTTTGCACTGTTGTGAAATTATGTTAGGGGCCTTGGTTTCCTATAGTTTCCTCATTTTATGTCTAGGAGAACAGATTTCAGTTGCTGGAGTTAATATAGGGCTTTTTAGATGCCTGATTCAATCTCTTACACACAGTTAAGAAAACTATATCCTCAGAAATGACTGTCTAATTTAAAAATGAGGAAATTGAGGCCCAGTACTTGTAAGACTAGTCAGGTAATGACTCAGGGAGGATAGAATCAGGAAGACATAGAGATTCTGGCATCAGCATCATAATTAATGTCAGGCACTTATTACTGGGCACTGTGTTCCTTTATCTGGATTATCTCATTTAATCTTCATATCATTTTTTTGAGAATAGATAGTCTTTTTTTTTTAATCTAAAAAAATTGATAGAATTGTAGCTTAGAGGTTAAGTAACTTGTCCAGGGGTTCTGGTTTTTTTGGTGATACTGTGCTGCTTATAAAATGCAGAATATTTAGTATGTTTTCACCTATTGGCAGTTCTCATCATTTTAGCTATTCAAGGAATCTAACTTCTCATGGAGGTAAGCTAAAATGCTTCACTAAATTGACTTGGGGGTGTAGGGTCTGATAATGTCCAGGAATATGTCATATGCTGGTTAATGACATATGTCATCAGTCATATCTGGCATTAACCAGCCTGCTTCCTTTATGATTTTATGGAAACATTGTAAGTATCATTCATAAGTCAGAAATACCTTTGCCTTTGATTTTTACAGAGTGTACTAAATAAAATTGGTTAGAGAGGCCAGGCGTGATGACTCATGGCTATAATCCCAACACTTTGGGAGTCCAAAGCAGGCGGATCACCTGAGGTCAGGAGTTCAAGACCAGCCTGGCCAATATGGTAAAACCCCATCTCTGCAAAAAGACAAAAGTCAGCCAAGCTTGGTGTTGCTCCTGTAATCTCAGCTACTCGGGAGGCTGAGGCAGGAGAATCACTTAAACCCAGGAGGCGGAGGTTGCAGTGAGCCAAGATCACACCACTGCATTTGCACTCCAGCCTGGGCAACAGAGTGAGACGCTCTCAAAAAAAAAAAATAGAGAGGCCGAAGAATGGGATAGGGAGAGAAGTGGAAAGAGATGAGGCCCTGGGCAGAAATGGCAAGCCTATGAAGCAGACAGCCCTATTGATTTATGCTGTGAACTGCATTCTGGAGCAAAGAATTGAAATCCATTATGTCAAGTGCATAGCCTACAAATCCCTTTGAAAAGCAATTAGCTACCATCTAATCCCAAATCATTTAAAAATAATTTTAAAGTACTCAG
Source organism: Cebus imitator (assembly GCF_001604975.1). Lineage (NCBI taxonomy): Eukaryota > Metazoa > Chordata > Mammalia > Primates > Cebidae > Cebus > Cebus imitator. Next base: position 6,254,971 of record NW_016107392.1, on the reverse strand, counting down.
AATTCTAAAATGCCCTAAGCAGTTTGTCTTGAAAACAGTGAAATGGATGGAAAAATAACATTTTAACGATATCTTCCTCCCATATATTTAATTGTCTGACTTAGTGTGTTAAATTGCATTTTAGATTAGTACAGATCTGGGGGCTAGGATATATTCCCTTGGATATTCTGAAACTCACATAAAACAGGATATGGAAGGGCAGCTTATCAGGTAGCTTAAACATTCTTTTCTAATTTTGCCATAATTTCAGACTTTTGGAATAGTTGCAAAAATAGTACAAAGAATTCCCATGTACCCTTTACCCAGATTTTCCAAATGTTAACATTTTACCATGTTTTCAAAGACCTCAGAAAGGTAAAAATTTGGTTATCTACATAGAAACAAATCACCTGAAGAATAAAGACATAGCAGGATTAGTTTAAGAGAGCAGTTACTCAGAGGAACAAAGGACCTTAGAATCAGAAGCTCTCAAGATGGAGAAAGACTTCTGTAATAGAGTAGGACAAAATAAGAGAAAAATTTTACATAAATAAATAATTACATTCTTTTTACATGTAGCCATAGAGGTCATATTTCTATATCCATATGGTTGACATTTTTTGGCAAACTCCAGATGTGTAGTGCTGTATACTGTTACGTGATAGTCAAATTTTAAATGTGTGTATATGTTTGTGTGGGTTTGTATTAACATGAGAGATAGTGTTAGTGTACAACTAAAGCACTCAGCTTTTCATAGTATGTCAGAATTTAAAATACATATGCCTTTGACCCAGCAGTTTAAGAGTTTATTATTCTTAAAGAAAAGAAATTATTTTTTTAAATAATCATCAAATAGTATGCAAAATTTTTTTTTTTTTTTTTTGGGGGGACGGAGTTTCGCTCTCGTTACCCAGGCTGGAGTGCAATGGCGCAATCTCGGCTCCTGCCTCAGCTTCCTAAGTAGCTGGGATTACAGGCATGCGCCACCATGCCCAGCTAATGTTTTGTATTTTTAGTAGAGACGGGGTTTCACCATGTTGACCAGGATGGTCTCGATCTCTTGACCTCGTGATCCACCCGCCTCGGCCTCCCAAAGTGCTGGGATTACAGGCTTGAGCCACCGCGCCCGGCCGTAAAATTTTTAATAAAGATAATACAGGCTAGTTATAGTATTCTGTAAGATTAGTCACTTCTTTGCACAGAAATTACACAGGTGTAAAGGGTAATTTAAAAACTTAGTTGGAAAACATACATAACAATAAATTTCCCATCATAATCACTTTTAGGCATACAGTTCAGTAGTGTTAGGTACATTCACACTGTTGTGCAACAAGTCTCCAGAACTCCTTATCTTGCAGAACTGAAACTCTGTACTTCCAGCCCCTGGCAACTACTAGTCTACTTTCTGTCCATGAAAGTAGGCACTCTAGGTATCTCATATAAGTAGAATCATACAGTATTTGTTCTTTTTTGTGGCTGGCTTATTTCACTGAGCAGAATATCCTCAAGGTTGATCCATGTTGTGGCCTGAGTCAGAATTTACTTTTTTTTAAAAACTGGTTTTAAATAAGACTTCATTTTTTGGAGCAGTTTTAAGTTCACAGCAAAATTGAGTGGATATCCTGCACCAGAGTGGTACATTTGGCTCCACATTAACACATCATTATCACCCAAAGTCTGTAGTTTACCTTAGAGTTCCCTCATGGTGTACATTCTGTGGATTTGAACAAATGTATAATGACTTATATCCACCATTATTGTATCGCAGTAGAGTAGTTCCACTGCCCGGAAAATCCTCTGTGCTCTGCCTGTTCATCCCTCTTCCCTCTAATCTTTGGCAACCTCTCATCTTTTAACCATCCCCATAGTTTTTTGCCTTTTCCAGAAAGCCATGTAATTGGAATCATAAGTGTGTAGCCTTTTGAGATTGGCTTTTTTCATTTAGCAATATGCATTTAAGCTTCGTCTACATTTTCTCATAGCTTGAAAGCTCATTTCTGTTTAGTACTGAACGATAACCTATTGTCTGGATGCCCCACAGTTTATCCATTCACCTATGGAAGGACATTTTGGTTGCTTCCAATTTTGGGCAATTATGAATAAAGTTATAAACATCCATGTGCAGGTTTTTGTGTGGGTATAAGTTTTCAACTCCTTTGGGTAAATACAAAGGAGGATAATTGCTGGATTGTATGGTAAGAGTATGTTTAATTTTGTAACAGACTGCCATACTGTCTTCCAAAGTGGCTGTACTATGTTGCATTCCCATCAGCAATGAGAGTTCCTGTTGCTCCACATCCTCAGCAGCATTTGGTGTTGTCAGTGTTTTGAGGTTTAGATATTTAAATAGATGTATAGTGATATCTTTTTATTTTAATTTGTGATTCTCCCATGACATATGATGTTGAACGTCTTTTCATATGCCTATTTGCCATCTATATATCTTCTTTGGTGAAATCTCGTCAGGCAGCCTAATTTTTAATTGGATTCATTTTCTTATTGCTGAGTTTTAAGAATTCCTTCTTTTGGATAACAGTCCTTTTTCTGATTCATCTTTACAAATGTTTCCTCCCTGTCTGTGTCTTGTCTTCTCATTTTTGCAGTGTCTTTCACAGGGCAGAAGTTTTTTGTCTTAATGGAGTCCAGCTTAACAATTTTTGCTTTTATGGTTTGTGCTTTTGGCATTGTATCTTAAAAGTCAACTAGATTTTCTCCTATGTTATCTTATAGGAGTTTTTTAGTTTTTCATTTTACATTTAGGTTTATGATCCGTTTTGAACTAATTTTTGTGAAGAGTATAAGGTCTGTGTCTAGATTTCATTTTTTTGGTGTGTGGTTGTTCACTTTTTCCAGCACCATTCATTGAAAAGACTAGCTTTGCCAACTAATGTATTGCCTTTGCTTCTTTCTCAGAGATGAGCTGGCTGTATTTATGTGGGTCTGTTTCTGGGCTCCCTTTTCTGTTACATTGGCCTATTTGTCTGTTGTTTCACCTATATCACACTATCTTGATTACTGTAGCTTTATGGTAAGTCTTAAAGTTGGGTGGTGTCAGTCTTCTGATTTTGTTCTTCCCTTTCAATATTTTTTCTGGCTGTTCTGAGTCTCTTGCCACTCCATGTAAACTTTGGTGTCAGTTTGTGGATATCCACAAAATAACTCGCTGGGATTTTGATTGGGGCAATGTTGAATCTAGAGAAGAAGAACTGAGATTTGACAGTATTGTGTCTTGCTATCCATTAACATGGAATATCTCTCTTTATTTAGTTTTTCTTTGATTACTTTCATCAGAATTTTGTATTTTCTTTTTTATATAGATCTTGTACATATTTTGTTAGATTTATACCTTACTTCGTATTTCACTTTTTGATGGTGCAAATGTAAATGATATTGTATTTCAGATTCTGCTTATTCATTTCTAGCATATAGGAAAACAGTTAACCTTGTCCCTGCAACCTTGCTGTAATTACTAGTTCCAGGAGTTTTTTATTGATTATTTTGGATTTTCTACATCAACAATCATGTCATCTATGAAGAAAGACAATTCTATTTATTCCTTCCCATTCAGGGTACTCTTTATTTCTTTTTAAAAATCTTCTTGCATTAGTTAAGACTTCTAGTACAATGTTAAAAAGAAGTGGTGAGAGGAGATTTTCTTGTCTTTTTCCTGATCTTTTTTTTTTTTTTTTTTGAGGCAGAGTCTTGCCCTCACTTGTCACCCAGGCTGGAGTGCAGTGGCGTGATCTCGGCTCACTGCGACCACCACCTCCTGGGTTCAAGCGATTCTCCTGCCTCAGCCTCCTAAGTAGCTATTTTTTTGTATTTTAGTAGAGACAGGGGTTTCACCATGTTGCCCAAGCTGGTCCCGAACTTCTGACTTCAGGTGATCCACCTACCCCAGCTTCCCAAAGTGCTGGGGGTTACAGGCATGAGCCACCATGCTCGGTCTTCTTCCTGATCTGAATGGGAAAGCTTCCAGTTTTTCACAATTAAGTATGATGTTAATAGTAGGTTTTTTGTTCTTTATCAGGTTGAGAAAGTTCCCCTCTTTCTAATTAGCATTTTCTTCTTTTTTAAGACTGAGTAATAGGCCATATGTGAATACCACATTTTTTTACCCATGTGTTCATCAATGGTCACTTGCGTTGCTTCCACATTTTGGCTATTGTGAATAAAGCTGCTATGAACATGGGTGTACAGATGTCTATTCAAGACCCACCCTGCTTTCAGTTTCTTGGTATATATATACAGCAGTGGAATAGCTGGATCATGTGGTAGTTGTATTTTTTTATTTTTTTTTAGGAATTAATATGTAAAATTTTATATATAGGGACAAATTTTTATACTGCATTGATGTTTATTTTATAATAGCAAAAACTCGGAAGCATATTTGGTCAGCAGGCGACTGGCATATAAATTACGACACATGCATATAATAAAGTATTATGCAGCTGTTTAAAAAGATACCGTAGATCTGTATGTTTTGACATGTAACAATGTCCAGATATATTGTAATATGAAAAGGACAAACAATATGTATAGTATGAACCTGTTTTTATTTTAAATCTATGTATGTATGCTCAAAATTTATTTTTCAAAAATAATGAACTTCTGGGGTGGGGGGATGGAGATTTTAAGTGTGATAGAAGAGCAAACTTTTAACCTTACTGCTTTATAAATTACTGTATCATTTTGGGGTTTACAAGAAGCACAGTTTTTATTTATTTATTTATTTATTTATTTTATTTTTAGAGTCTGGCTCTGTCGCCCAGGCTGAAGTGCAATGGCACAACCTTGGCTGACTGCAACCTCCGCCTCCTGGGTTCAAGCAATTCTGCTTCAGCCTCCCAAGTAGCTGGGATCACAGGCGCCCACTACCAAAAAAAAAAAAAAATATTTTTTTGCATTTTTAATAGAGGTGGGGTTTCGCCATGTTGGCCTGGCTGGTCTTGAACTTCTGACCTCAGATGATCCACCCACCTGGGCCTCCCAAAATGCTGGGATTACAGGCGCGAGCCACCACACCTGCAAGAAGCACAGTTTTATAAGCAGAAAACCAATTTGAATTTTTGGGAAAAAAGTTGTTTGACCCTCACTTGTCTTTGACATATAAATAAAATGTTAAGTATTTCAATTATTTACTAAGTGTTTTTATGCCCACAAGGTCAAATGCTAGTCACTGAGATATCTTAAATATCTTTTTATTATTATATTTGAATGTCTTTTTATTATTAAGGGTATCTGTTGTTTCTGTGATCTGAGGCATAAAATTAGTACAGTGATTTCCATCAAAATGGTTTCATATAAGGAACACCACTCTACCATTTTTATGTCACATTTGAATAGTTTTTCCCTTTTCCTGTGACTTGGTGTGGCACAGTAAGTAGTGGAATTGAAAGTTTGTCAAGATTCCTCTACTCTTGAAGAAAATATCTTTAAGCATTGTGTTATATTACACACTGATTCCTGTTCTTTTCCTTTTTCATCTGATAGTAGAACTTCATGGAGGAACACGGAGTGACCCAAACTGAACATATGGCTACCATAGAAGCACATGCAGTGGCCCAGCAAGTGCAGCAGGTCCATGTGGCTACTTACACTGAGCACAGTATGCTGAGTGCTGATGAAGACTCGCCTTCTTCTCCTGAGGACACCTCTTACGATGACTCAGATATACTCAACTCCACAGCAGCTGATGAGGTAACAGCTCATCTGGCTGCTGCAGGTAATGTTGTTTGGATTAGAAGCTCTTCTTTAATTTTAATTTTTTTTGTTTTGTTTTTTTTGAGATAGAGTCTCACTCTGCTGCCCAGGCTGGAGTGCAGTGGCACAATCATGACTTACTGCAGCCTCGATTTTCTGGGCTCCAGCGATCCTCCCATCTCAGCCTCTGGAGTAGCTGGGACTGCTGACATGTACTATGACATCTGGCTAATTTTTGTATTTTTTATAGAGACAGAAATCTCACTGTTTTACCCAGGCTGGCCTCAAACTCCTGGGCTCAAGTGATCCTTTTGCCTTGGCCTCCTGAAGTGCTAGGATTACAGGTGTGAGTTATCATGCCTGGCCTTTATTACAATTTTTTTAAACCTTGCAGTTATAACTTGAGCCTGTATTATACCAAGACTTGAGGTCTGGAATCACTTACTATTAGTGTTATGGCTTTGGTTTTATTTTTTCATCTGTTCTGCCCATGTTTTGGCTTTAAACTAAAGCATTTATTCCATTTGCATTAAACAGAATGACTCACACATATTTAGATTTAAATTTACCTTCCTTTCTGTATACTTTCTCTTTACCCTACCTGTTTTGTTTACTTTTCTCTTTCTTGGCATTTTCTTTTGTAGTAATTGAAAATTTTGTATTTTTTTTTCTTTTTTGTTAGTTTGAAAGTTACAAGCTTTTACTGTTAGTGATACCTGCAGAAATTATAGCATACATCCTTTACTTACCAGTGTTTTATGTTGACTAGGCTCAGTGGCTCATGCCTGTAATCCCAGCACTTTGGGAGGCCAAGGTGTGAGGATCACTTGAGCCCAGGAGTTTTGAGACCAGCTTGGGCAATGTAGTGAGACCCCATCTCTACCAAAAAAAAAAAAAAATAGCTGGGTGTAGTGATGTGCTCCTGAGTCCCAAGTACTTGGAAGGCCGTGGTGGGATGACTGATCACTTGAGCCCAGATGTTCGAGGGTGCAGTGAGCTATGATTATACCACTGCACTACAGCCTGGGTGACAGAATGAGAGCTTGTGTCCAGTTAAAAAGGAAAAGCAAAAAGTTGTATATACGTGGTACTTTTAACCTCTACAGGGATAATACAAATTTCTTAGAACACTTGAATTTCATGCACCCACCATATATGCTATTGTCCTTTGTATTCATTTTTGGTATACAGTTGGCCCGCTATCTGTGGGTTCCACATCTGCACATTCAACCAATTTTGAATAAAAAGTATTAGGGAAAAACAATAAATAACAATATAACAATTAAAAATAATACCAATAAAAGGTCAATACAATATAGCAACTATGTATATAGCATTTACATTATATTAGGTATTATACTTAACCTACAGGTGGTATGGAAGGACATGCATAGGTTATGTGCAAATACTACACCATTTTATATCAGGGACTTGAGCATCTGTACATTTTGGTACCCTTGCCCACGGGGTATTGGGGGAAGGGAGGGGAAAGTCAAGATCCTGGAACCAATTTCATGAGGATTTGAAAGGACAACTGTATTTTACACACCACAAGGCAATATTTTTATTTTATATGTAATGTTCATTTTTTTCCCCTGCATCTCCAGCTGGTCTCCTGAGATGGTTTTTCTTCTGCCTAAAAACACCATTTAGTATTTGCTTTAGCATGGATCTGCTAGTAGGAAATTCTATTTTTGCTTGTCTATGAATATTTTTATTTAAACTTCAACCTTGAAGGATGTTTTCACTGAGTATGGAATTCTAGCTTGGTGGTTTTTCTTTCCTCATATTGAAGGTACTGTTGCACTGTCTTCTGGATTCCATTGTTACTATTGAGAATTCAGGTATTTCATTCTAACAGCTACTCTTTTGAAGATTATCTCCCATATGGCCAACCCCCTCTCCTCACTCAACTGATTTTTCTCTTTAGTTTTTGTGATATATTTGGCTCTGATTTCTATTTATTTATTCTGTTTAGGATTTTTTGCACATCTTGACTATGTGGATTGATGCCATCGATTCTGGGAAATCTTAGCCACTAGATTTTGCTTCTGCTGCAGTCCATCTCTTTTCATTCCATGGCTCCATTTACTTATGTTAGTCTTCCTCACTTGTATGTCTTTTATCATCTATTCTGTATGTACCACCTTTCTGTGTAGTTTCTTCTGTCTTTCAACTTGTGATTTTCTTCTTTAGCTGTTGTGTTAATCTGTTTTCATGCCGCTGATAAGAGATACCCAGGATTGGGAAGAAAGAGGTTTTAATGGACTTACAGTTCCATGTGACTGGGGAGGCCTCACAATCATGGTGGAAGGCAAGGAAGAGCAAGTCACGTCTTACATGGGTGGTAGTAGGCAAAAAGAGAGAGAGCTTGTACAGGGGAACTCCTCTTTTTAAAACCATCAGATCTTGTGAGACTTATTCACTATCACAAGAATAGCACGGGAAAGATCTGCCCCCATGATTCAATTACCTCCCACTGGGTGCCTCCCACAACACATGGGAATTATGGGAGTACAATTCAAGGTGAGATTTGAGTGGGGACATAGAGCTGAACCATATCATTCTGCCCCTGGCCCCTCCCAAATTTCATGTCTTCACATTTCAAAACCAATCATGCCTTAACCAACAGTCGCCCAAAGTCTTAACTCATTTCAGCATTAACTTAAAAGTCTACAATCAAGTCTCATCTGAGACAAGGCAAGTCCCTTCTGCCTATGAGCCTGTAAAATCAACTTCCTAGAAACAATGCGGGGTACAGATATTGGGTAAATACAGCCATTCCAAATGGGAGAAATTGTCCAAAAGGGCTGTAGGCGCCATGCAAGTCTGCAATCCAGTAGGGCAGTCAGATCTTAAAGCTCTAAAATGATCCCCTTTGACTCCATGTCTCACATCCAGGTCACGCTGATGCAAGAGGTGGGGCCCCAAGGTCTTGGGCACCTCTGCCCCCTGTGGCTTTGCAGGATATAGCCTCCCTCCCACCTGCTTTCATGGGGTGGTGTTGAGTGTCTATGGCTTTTCCAGGCAAATGATGCAAGCTGTCAGTAGATCTACCGTTCTGAGAGCTTCCCTCTTCTCATAGCTCCACTAGGTGGTACCCCAGTAGGGACTCTGTGTGGGGTCTTGGACCCCACATTTTCCTTCCGCACTGCCCTAGCAGAGGTTCTCCATGAGGAGAACCTGCAGCAAACCTCTGCCTGGACATCCAGGCAGAGGTTCCCAAACCCCAGTTTTTGACTTCTGGACACTTGCAGGCTCAACACCATGTGGAAGCTGCCAAGGCTTAGGTTTTGCAGCCCCTGAAGCCATGGCCCAAGCTCTACATTAGCCCCTTTCAGCCACAGCTAAAGCAGCTGGAATGCAGGGCACCAAGCCCCTAGACTGCACACAGCACAGGGACCCTGGGCCCAGCCCTCAAAACCATTTTTTCCATTGTCTTGGGGCTTAACATTCAGCTCCTTGTTACTTATGCAAATTTCTGCATACAGCTTTAATTTCTCCTCAGAAAATGGGATTTTTTTTTCTGTCTACATTGTCAGGCTACAAATTTTCCAAACTTTTATGTTCTCCTTCTGTTATAAAACTGATTGCCTTTAACAGCACCCAAGTCACCTCTTGAATGTTTTGCTGCTTAGAAATTTCTTCTGCCAGATACCCTAAATCTTTTCTCTCAAGTTCAGAGTTCCACAAATCTCTAGGTTGGGGCAAAATGCCACCAGTCTGTTTGCTAAAACATAACAAGAGTCACCTTTGCTCCAGTTGCCAACAAGTTTCTCATTTCCATCTGAGACCACATCATCCTGGACTTTATTGTCCTTATCACTATCAGCATTTTGGGCAATGCCATTTAACAAGTCTCTAGGAAGTTCCAAACTTTCCCACATTTTCCTGTCTTCTACTGAACCCTCCAAACTGTTCCAACCTATGCCTGTTACCAAGTTCCAAAGTCACTTCCACATTTTTAGGTATCTTTTCAGCAGCACCCAACTCCTGGTACCAATTTACTGTATCAGTCCATTTTCACACTGCTGATAAAGACATACCTAAGATTGGGAAGAAAAAGAGGTTTTAATGGACTTACAGATCAACGTGACTGGGGAGGCCTCACAATCATAGCAGAAGGCAAGGAGGAGCAAGTCACATCTGTATGACAGGAGGCAAACAGTGAGAGACCTTGTGTGAGGGAACTCTTTCGGACCACCACATCTCATGAGACTTATTTACTATCACAAAAACAGCACAGGAAAGACCTGCCCCCATGATTCAGTTACCTCCCCCCAGGTCCCTCCCGCAACACGTGGAACTTATGAGGGTACAATTCAAGATGAGATTTGGGTAGGGACACAGCCAAACCATATCAGTTGTGTTTAAGGTGTTTTTTTGTGTGTGTGTTCTCTTTTCTTTGTTTTTTTCTTTATTTGTTAAGGTGCTTTTAAATCTGTTCATTGACTTCTTAATTTTGATAATTGTTAATAGTTTAACTAAAACTACTAACCAAGTATTTTTTTAGAATTTCTAGTGTGTGTGTGTGTGTGTGTGTGTGTGTGTGTGTCCCAAATTTGTACTGAACAGTTTCCAATAGTGGTAAAAAAAATTTTTTAACAAATATGATTTTATAATTTATGTAGTAATTTGCTCTTAAGTTCCAGTGAGTCAGTTTTTGTTACATGTTGTTAATGCCATTTCTTGTTCATGTTGGCTGTTTTCTTGGTGTACTGTTACATTTGAATGAATGCTGAATTATGTGTTTGGAAAATTATTTTTAGAAATTATTTGGGGTCTTGTATAATGTTGTCTTCATTTAGAGAGGATTTTTGTTTGCTTCTGCCAGCTGCCTGAGGGCACTAGCAATCCTGGATCATCTTAATCCAGTTTAAGGTTTTGAGATTTTCCTGGGCTACTAAATGACTTAAAGCTGGGCTACGTTTTATATCATTTACTTTCCTATTTACATTTGAACATTTAGCACCATGATGAAAAGACTTCATGTAAACTATGCCTCAATGCGTATAGTATTAGATATTGATCTTAGAAGGGTATTTAGAAAAGCTGGACAAGAAAATGATCAGGAGTGGCCAAAATACTACATGTTTTGAAAATATGCTGTGTTTAGGAGGAGGAAGACGCAACCTTATTACTGTCAGTTATTATCCACTCTGTATTTCTGGAATGGTGAATTTAAAAATAAGTCTTAGTGGCAAAAGACATGAAATGTTTGTAAAATATATTTTGTGAAATGCTTATACGTTCCAGCAGAGGGCATCCTAACATTAATGAATCCAGGTCCACTGCTTTTCTATGAAGGAAGATGCTTTTGAGACATGGTTTTGCTGTATTACTGTACTGCTTAGTCATAGTGTTAGGACCAGGAAAAGACTTAGTTTGACCCCTTCATGTGACAGATGTGGAAAGTGAGACACAGCTGGTAGAGATGACTTACCATTTGATCATTCAATATTCAATTATTGAGCAATTCTAATGTACAACACATATATGTAATCTATGTAGACACTATGAACCAGCAGGCAAGAGTTTGCTTCTTAGAAGTGCAAAAGGCTTATTGTGGGGGGGGAAGAGAGTTTGTTTCTGAAGGAGCTTTCATCCAGTGGTGGGGGAGGGCTACAAATAATAAAGTAAAATAATAAAGCAAAAAAGAAAGCATTGAATGTGCTGAAGAAAATAATGAGGGAAGGTAATGGAGAGGGAAGGATGGCAGGTTGCTGCTAGTTTGGGTGGTCTGGGAAGGCTTCTCTGAGGAGGCAGGTTGTGACTGACAGGCAATTAGCTGTCAGCAAAGGGAAGTGCATTTCAGACTGAGAAACATTGAAAGTAAGGACTTGCAGATGGGAAATGGGAAGGAGGCCAGTGTGGTTGGAGCCTGTGAGGCAGGCATGAGTCAGACCACCCAGGGTCTGGGGGCTGCGTGTGGTAAGGAATTTTGAGAGGCAACAGAACACAGTGCTTACCTGCCCAGGCTCTGGAACCAGGCTTCCTGGGTTGGAATCCCGACTCCACTTAACTAGCTTGGGGATTTTTCTGAGGAGCTGGTCTATAGCATTCATCATATCTGAAAGGTGACCCAGAAAAGGTAAATGACCATTCAGTATATTGTGTTGCCCCTCAAAAATACTTATAATTCTCTGCAGCACAGACAGCCCCTGATGTTTGTTGATTTTCAAGAAAAAAAGTTGATAAGTAGTGCAACTAAATGAAATCTTCAAGTAATAAAAACTGTCTCAAGTTGGTTGGCTTTTTTAGTATCAATCACCAATTTTTTGTTTTTTATTTTTATTTTTTGAGACCTGTCTCACTCTGTTGCCCAGTGCAGTGGTGGAATCACGGCATACTACAGCCTCAGCCTCCCTGGGCTCAGGTGATTCTCCCACCTCAGTCTCCTGAGTAGCTAGACAGGTGCATACCACTGTACCCAGCTAATTTTTTAATTTTTTGCAGACATGACATTTTGCAATGTTGCCCAGGGCTGGTCTTGAACTCCTGGGGCTCAAACGATCCTTCTGCCTTGGCCTCCCAAAGTGTTGGGATTCCAGGCATGAGCCACTGAGACCAGCCCTAGAAGACTTTTTTTAAAACAAAATTGGATTTATTTTTTTCATTTTTTGAAATGATAAGAGATAGGGTAATAAAGAAACAGAGAAAGATTCACATGGTTTGTAGACATAATTAGTACCTTGAGAGTAATAGTTTTGGTAAATTGTCCAGCAAGCAGAAAATACTTGAATATTTGAATCATACAGAGAAGTATCAATATTGACATAACCAGTGCACACGCACCCACTGCCCAGCTTTGTCAGTTCAGTTATTACTGCTTTGACATGTTTGTGTCAAATGTTTTTTAAGAAATAAAAAGTATAGATGTGGTTGAAATTCTCAGTGGAACTCTTTCTAATCCTGCTCGCCTCCCTCCCTCCCTCCACTGAGGTAACCAGTATTCTAGATTTGGTCTTTGTCCACCTCTTGTATTTGTCTATATTTACCATTATGTGTCTGTGTGATTAAACAATATTTAGCATTGTTTTGCATGTGTTAAATTTTATATTAAATGATGTCACTCTGATACCGTTTCTGTAATATTATGTTTATCTCATTCAACATTATTTTTCTGAGATTTACCATGTGGATAAAATGGCTGTTTTTTTTAAACTGTTATTTGGTATTCCATTCATTACCTGAATATTTCTTTTGTTGTTGTTGTTATTTTGAGATGGAGTCTCACTCTTGCCCAGGATGGAATGCAGGTGGCATGATCTCAGCTTACTGCAACCTCTGCCTCCTGGGTTCAAGCATTCTCCTGCCTCAGCCTCCCAAGTAGCTGGGACTACAGGCACACACCGCCATGCCTGGCTAATTTTTGGATTTTTAGTAGAGATGGGGTTTCACCATATTGGCCAGGCTGTTCTCGAAATCGACCTCAAGTGATCTGCTCACCCTATTCTCCCAAAGTGCTGGGATTATAGGCGTGAGCCACCACGCCCAGCCTGAATATTTCATATATTGGTAGATACTCAGGTTGTTTGTAATTTTTTTCTATTTTGACAATGTACCACAGTAACACATTTTACATAGTGACCCAGAATAAATGAATAAACCTAGAGCTAAAACTACAATTTTAATGAAATAATACCTACCCCTACTACAAATTATATACTTGGTGATTTGTTCTATTTTAGTCTATTAAAAAATACATACTCATGAGCCACTGAAAGGTCACACAAGCTATAGCTTGAAAAATACTACTTGAGGATATACCCAGGAGGGGACTTGGAGGGCCAAAGATGTCCATTTTTAATTTTACTAGATATTGCTAAATGTCTTTCCAATTCGTATTTATTTACGTCCCCACAGGCAGTGTGCTGTAGTGCCCGTTGCTTCTCATTCTTACAGTCGGTGTTACCAGTCTTTTTTCATTTTTGCCAATCTAGCAGGCATGAAATGGTATCTCAATATTGGTTTAATTTGTATTGTAGAGCTAGAGGTTCCAGCCAGTGCAATAAGACAAGGTAGATCACCATTTTAGATCTTTATTGTCTTCTTGATTTTCTTTCTTTGCCTATTTCCTGTTTATACCTTTGCCCATTTTCAACTCGGTTTTTGTTGTCTTTTTTTATATCAATTTGTAACAATTATTGATATATATTTTTTGTTCCTTTTCCAATAATATGCGTTGCAGTCATTTTCCACCAGTTTGTTGCCTACCCCGTTTGTTATTTTTTTGTTCATGAGGTTTTTATTTATATTATTGTGAAATTTATTAATCTTTTACCTTACAAAAGTATATAAGGTAACATTTTATCCTTTTGGGATCTTGTTCAAGGAGTTCTTCTTAACTCTGACTTTATAAAATATTCTATAGTAGTTTATTGTAGAAATTATAATTTTTTTTTAATTTTCATTTTTAAAAGTTTGTATTTATTTATTTTTAGGGATAGGACCTTACACTGTCACCCAGCCTGGAGTGCAGTGATGCAATCATAGCTCTCTGCAGCCTCAAACTCTTGGTCTCAAGTGATCCTCCTGCCTCAGTGTCCTGAGTAGCTAGGACCTCAGGTGTGCAGCACCATGCCTGGTTAAGTTTTAAATTTTTTTTGTAGAGATGGAATCTTGCTATAGTGCCCAGGCTAGTCTTGAACCCCTGGCCTCAAGCAGTCCTCCTGCCTTGGCCTTCCAAAGTGTTGGATTATAGGGTTCCTTTTGTTTTTCATTGTTTTGTTGAGGTTGTTTTACATTTAGGCCTTTAATCCACCTGGAATTTGTTTTTGTATGTAAGGATCCAATTTCATTATTTTTCCATGTAGATAACCAGCATCATATATTTAACAGCCTATGTTTTTTTTGTCTTTCTGACACAGGAGAATGTTTATGAAATCTGCAGTTCAGTTGCATTTGTTTGTCTATCCCTGAGCCAGGTCCACACTAGAGATATAATGACTACAGATATAATCTTATTTATTTATTTATTTATTTATTTATTGAGACGGAGTTTCGCTCTTGTTACCCAGGCTGGAGTGCAATGGCGCGATCTCGGCTCACCGCAACCTCCGCCTCCTGGGTTCAGGCAATTCTCCTGCCCCAGCCTCCTGAGTC
>NW_016107392.1:6235431-6239389 GCF_001604975.1 Cebus imitator | reverse complement strand
TGTTGACCAGGATGGTCTCGATCTCTTGGCCTCGTGATCCACCCGCCTCAGCCTCCCAAAGTGCTGGGATTACAGGCTTGAGCCACCGCGCCCGGCCTGTGAAAGAAGTTTTAAATGAAAGAGTATTTACCATATGATTCCATTTATCTAAAGCTCTAGAATAGGCAAAACTCTAATGTACAGTGAAAAAAATGAGAATAGTAGGTATCTTTGAGAAGTAAGGACGGGAATTGACTGAAAAGGGACATAAAAGGACTTTCCGGAGTGATGCTATTATTATAGGTCTTGAGTTTCTTTTTTTTCTTTTTTTCTTTCTTTTTTTTTTTTTTGAGACGCAGTCTTGCTCTGTCACCCAGGCTAGAGTGCAGTGGCATGATCTCCATTCACTGCAACCTCCACCTCTGCCTCCCAGATTCAAGCAGTTCTGCCTCAGCCTCCCGAGTAGTTGGGACTACAGGTGTGCACCACCACGCCCAGCTAATTTTGTATTTTTAGTAGAGATGGGGTGTCTCCATGTTGGCCAGGCTAGTCTCAAACTCCGCACCTCAGGTAATCCTCCTGCCTTGGCCTCCCAAAGTGCTGGGATTACAGGCATGAGCCACTGCACCTGGCTAGATCTTGAGTTTCATGAGTATATACATTTTTTTAAATTTATTGAATGTATGCTTGGATTTGTATATTATATGCAAATTTTACCTCAAAAGAAAAAATTGTAAAGAAGTATTGAACTCTAGCTAATGCTATGCCTGCTGAAGTATTTACAACTCAATAGCAAAAAACCAAAATAAGCCAATTCTAAAAATGGGCAAGGGACTCTAATAGACATCTCTGTTAAGAAGACATATAAATCACCAATAGGTTAGATGCTCAACATCACGGGGAACAACAGTAGGAAAATACAAATCAAAACAACAGTGAGAGACCACCTCATACCTGTTAGGATGGCCGTTCAACATAACTAGTGGCGGTGAGGTTGTGGCCCAACTGGAACCCTTATATACTGTTGGTGGGAAGGTACAGTGGTCCAGCTGCTATGGAAAACCGCATGGAGATTCCTCCAAAAAGTGAAAAATAGAACTACTGTCTATGATCCTGCTGTCTCACTTCTTAGTATTTATCCAACAGAATTGAAATCAGGACCGCAAAGAGATATCTGCACTCGCTTGTTCATTGTATTGTTCACAATAGCAAGATGTGAAAACAGCCTAAATACCCATCAGTGGATGATTGGCTAATGCAAATTTGATCTGCATGTACAGTGGAACATTATTCACCCTTAAAAACAGAAGGAAATTCTGTCATATGTGACAACATGGTTCAACCTTGGGGACATTATGATAAGTGAAACAAACCAGTCATAGAAAGACAAATACTGCATGATTCTACTTATATACGATATTTAAAATAGTCATAGAGAAAGAGTAGAATGGCACTTGCCAGGGTCTGGGGTGAGGGACAGATGGGGAATTGCTCTTCAGTGATGCAAGGTGAATACGTTCTGGATAGCCGTACAGCATTGGGCTTCTAGTTAGCAATGATGTGTTGTACACTTTAAATTTTAAGAGAGTAAATAACATGTTAAGTGTTCTTACCACAATTTTGAAAAATAAAGTGTTGGGAAATGCAGCAATAAAATTTTTTTCCTAACAGCTATTTGTGATGGAAAGAAAGGTAAAAAGCAGTTGCTTATTTTTTATTTGCTTTGAGGTTCTTTAGAGGGGTTTATTTAAGTCAGGCTGATTATATTACTAACAACGTGTAGAGAAGTTCATTTAGGTTTACAGGAAAGCTTATTTTATTTGAGCGACTTAGAATATATATGCCAGCATCCAGATGAGCAATTAAATTTAGTTTTTATTTAAGCCTTTTAAATAGGATAAAAAATAAGGATTCACAAATAAGGATAAAGTTAAAATGTCTTTTAAAAAAGATTGTCTTTGATATGTTGAGGTCCCAGGAATCAGAGACTTCAATAGTTCCTTAGAGTCTACCCTCCATCTCCCTTTCAAAAGGCAAAACAAAACATTATACATTAGTTTCAGGGCAAGCCAGGCCATCTTTTATTAACATTTTCTCACAGTGGGAAAGTTATCTCTTTTCTGCCAGAATGCCTTCATCAATTTGACCTTGCGTTGAACATCTCCTTTTTTGGCACAATTCCCAGATCTACAAGAAAGTTTTTCAATTAAGATGGTATTCATCCAGATACTCCTTTAGGTGTTGTGGGGTTCCAAGTATGAGTGATTATCTCCAACTTCTTTAACTTGGCAGTGTCTTGGAGTAATGGAAACAGGGGCACAGGGATAGAAGTATGTATTGAAATCTGTACGTTTTTTCAGTTTTGGCAAGCTTCTCCTCTCGGTGCTGCAATTTTTCCTAGCACCTCTAAGAATATTGCCTTAACAGTATGGGATGCTGGCAAAACAAAACCAAACAAAAACAACATTATGCAAAATTCAAACTGGTGTGTGGTGGGGAGGTATAAATCATTTGCTTTTTAAAAAGATTCATTGTATGTTTTATTGGTAAATCACAATATGAATCATGTTAAGCAATAGAGAAGTATATTGATAATATCAGGACCAATAGTGAAGTATATTGATAATATCAGGACCATTCTATACAACATTTGAAGAAAGCAACGTATTAGGAAAACATGTTAAGACAACATATTAGGAAAGCAATGCTACCTTGTTTGTACCTTTAATTGTTTCTGTCTTGAACAGTTTATAGGCTGCTGCCTAATCTTAACACGTACGTTATTATTTCAGGTCCTGTGGGAATGGCCGCTGCTGCTGCTGTGGCAACAGGAAAGAAACGGAAACGGCCTCATGTATTTGAGTCTAATCCATCTATCCGGAAGAGGCAACAAACACGTTTGCTTCGGTGAGGGCTCCCTTATCCATACTGTTACTATTCCTCAAATACTCCTTTAGATGACGGACTTAGAACATACGTTATTTGGTTTGTCAAGGATGCTCAGTTCGATTCCTTGATGACAGATAAGTCTTAAAAGTATTCTTACAAAATTAAATACATGAAAACCAAGAAATATGATTTAACAGATACATAATATCACATGAATTCATTCAGAAGAGTTGTATGCCTGCTGCGTGCCAGGCATTGTCCTAGACATTGGGCATAGAAGAATGAGCAAAACAAATTGCCTTAAAGGCTTGTATTCTGCTAGAGGGGGAAAGAAAAAATAAACATGCAATATTTCAGGTGATGATAAGTGCAATGGGAAAAAAATTAAGTGGTGTAAGGAAATAAGAAAGGTCAGGAGGTAGGGGGACAGAGTCGTTTTTCTCTTCTATGGGGTGGTCTGGGAAATGCTTTTTGATAAGGCAGCCTTTGAACAGAGACTTGAAGATGCCGAAAGAGCACCCATGCTGATGCTGAGGGGAAGAACATTTCAGATAGGGTGAGGACCAAGAGCAAAGGCCCTGAGGTGTGAATGTGGTGGTTATGTGTGAGGAACAGCCAGGGAGATATGAGAGGATGTTCAGAATAGTGGAGAAGAGATGCGCCAGGAGATCTTTTTTTTTTTTTTTGATAGATGTGGTCTTGCTATGTTGTCCATGCTGGTCTGAAACTCCTGACCTCAAGCAATCCTTCTGCCTCAGCCCCAGAATGCTGCGGTTTTTTGTTTTGTTTTGTTTTATTTTGTTTTGAGATGGAGTCTCACTCTGTCACCCAGGCTGGAGTGCAGTGGTGCTATCTTGGCTCACTGCAACCTTTGTCCCCCAGGTTCAAGTGATTCTCCTGCCTCAGCCTCCCAAGTAGCTGGGACTACAGGCATATGACACCACGCCTGGCTAATTTTTTGTGTTTTTAGTAGACACAGTGTTTCACCGTATTAGCCAGGATGGTCTTAATCTCCTGACCTCATGATCTGCCCACCTCGGCCTCCCAAAGTGCTGGGATTATAGGTGTGAGCCACCACGCCATGCTGACT
>NW_016107392.1:6216884-6235226 GCF_001604975.1 Cebus imitator | reverse complement strand
GTTTCACCATGTTGACCAGGATGTTCTCGATCTCTTGACCTCGTGATCCACCTGCCTCGGCCTCCCAAAGTGCTGGGATTACAGGCTTGAGCCACTGCGCCCGGCCAGCTGACTTATATTTTTAAGGAATCACTCAGGCTACTGTGTTGAGAATAAATTCTGGGGAAACAAGAATGGAATCAGGGAGACCAATTAGAAGGTGAATATAGTAATCTAGACCAGAAATGATAATGTCTTAAAACATGGCAGCAGCATGGGTAGCAAGAAGTGATCAGGTTCTAGGTATATTTCAAAAGTCAACTCACCATGATTTGTTCATGTGGAGTGTGAGAGGAAAAAAAAAGAGTGCAGGTGATTTTTGGTCTGATTAGTAGATTGAGATGACATTTACTGAAGGAGAAGCGAGCATGGCAGTGAGGGTGAGACAGAATCGGGAATTTGGTTCTGGACATGGCAAGTTTGTGATGCCTCTAACCATTAAGTGGAGATACAAAATAAGCAGTTGGATATATGAGTCTGGAATGCAAATGAGAGGGCTTAGCTGAAGATATTATAAGCATATAGGTAGTATTTAGAACTAGGAGACTGGATGAGGTCACTTAGGGAGTGAGTGTGGACTGAGGCCTGAAGCACTCCACCTTTTAGAAGTTGGAGAGATGAAAGGAACCAGCAAAAGAGTCTAAGAAGCAACCAGTGAGTCAGGAAACAAACCAAGAGAGTGGTATTCTGGAAACCAGGTACAAAAAGTGTGTCAGAAAGGAGAGCACGTGATCAGCTATCAAATGCTGCTGATGGGTTGAAAAAGATGCCAACTGACCATTAGATTTAGTAACATGGAGTTCATGACTGAACTTGACAAGAGTGTATTTAAAGGAGTGGTAAGGATGAAAAGATTGGAATAGCTTTAACAGAGAATGGGGAGAGAGGAAATGGAGGCAGTGAATATACACCATTGTTTCAAAGAATTCCATCAGATTTCTTGTTTGATAAGTGGTCCTTCGCTCACCAGTCTCTTCAAAGGGTAGAAGACGTTCCCTGGAGAATTCTGAAATGTAGAACTTTAAAATAATCTCCTGTGATTTCAGAGGGAAAAGACAGTGTTTCTGTTTAATACATTGTTACTATATTTTAACAAGCTGTTTTCAGGTTGACAGGTGCAGCAAACCACCATGGCACTTAAATACCTATGTAACAAGCTGCACATTCTGCACATGTATCCTGGAACTTAAAGTAAAATTTAAAAAAAAAAAAAAAAAAAAAAAAAAAAGCTGTTTTCAGCTGGACATGGTGACTCACGCCTATAATCCCAGCACTTTGGGAGGCCGAGGCGGGCAGATCACCTGAGGTAGGGAGTTCGAGACCATCTCAGCCAACATGGTGAAACCCCATTCCCACTAAAAATACAAAAAATTAGCCAGGCGTGGTGGCGGGCACCTACAATCCCAGCCACTTGGGAGGCTGAGGCAGGAGAAGAATTGCTTAAACCCAGGAGGCAGAGGCTGCAGTGAGCCGAGATTGCACCACTGCACTCTAGCCTAGGAGACAGAGTGAGACTCCATCTAAAAAAAAAAAACAAAACTCAGCTGTTTTCATATCATCCTAACTTGTGAAATACTATAGGACTGAGAATAATTGTTTGTATCACAATGAAAATCTGAAGCTACAACATTTTTAAAGTATAGATATACCTTGGAGATACTGCAGGTTTGGTTCTAGACCACTGCAATAAAGCAAGTGTCATACAATAAGTCACAGAAATTTTATGGTTTCTCAGTGCATAAAAAAGTTGTGTTAACACTATACTCTGTTAAGTGTTGCAGTGGCATTATGTCTTAAAAAAGCAATGTGCATACCATAATTTTAAAATACTCTTTTGTGTGTGTGTGACAGAATCTAGCTCTGATGTCCAGGCTAGAATGCAGTGGTACAGTCATTGCTTACAGCAGCCTCAATCTCCTGGGCTCAAGTGATCCTCTCACTCAGCCTCCCAAGTAGCTGGGACAGTAGGTGCATGTTTCCATACCTGACTAATTTTTTCTTTTGTTTATTTTTTATTTTTATTTTTTTTTTGTAAAAGCAGGGTCTCACTATGTTGCCCAGGCTGCTCTTGAACTCCTGGGCTCAAGCAGTCCTCCCGCCTCAGCCTCCCAAAGTGCTGGGATTCCAGGTGTGAACCACTGGGCCTGACCACTAAAACGCTTTATTGCTAAAAGATGCTAGTGCTCATCTGAGGCTGCACTCAGTCGTAATCTTATTGTTGGTTGAGGGTCTTGTCTTGATGTCGATGACTGCTGACTGATCAGGGTGGTTGGTTGTTGCTGATGGTTGGGGTAGCTGTGGCAGTTTCCTAAAATAAGACAAAAAATTTTGCCATATTGATTGACTCTTCCTTTCATGAACGATTTCTCTGTAACATGTGATGCTGTCTGATAGCATTTTACCCACAGTAAAACTTTCAAAATCAGAGTAAATCCCCTCAAATTCTGCTGTTGCTTCATTAATTCAGTTTGTGTAATATTCTAAATCTTTTATTGTGATTTCAGCAGTATTCATAGCATCTTCATCAGGAGTAGATTTCATCTCAAGAAACCACTCTTTGCTCATCAATAAGAAGCAACTCTCATCCATTCAAATTTTTTCATGAAATTATAGCAATCAGTTCCATTTTCAGGGTCCACTTTTAATTCTGGTTCTCTTGCTGTTTCTACTGCAAGTTATTTCCTTCACTGAAGTGTTGAACCCTTTAAAGTCATCCATGAGGCTTGGAATCAAGTTCTTCCAAACTTCCATTAATGTTGATAGTTTGACCTCCTCCCGTGAATTGCAAGTGCTCTTAATGGTGAAATCATTAAGGTGAAAGTACTTGCAATCTTGAAAGGTGAATTTGTTCCAGGTTTGCAATTTATTTTACCCAGAGCCATCAGATGAATCACCATAGCAGCTATAGCCTTTCAAAATGTATTTCTTACATAATAAGACCTGAATGTTGAAATGACTCCTTGATACATGGGCTGTAGAATGGATGTTATCTTAGCAGGCACGAAAACAGCATTAATCTTGCACATCTCCATTAGAGCTCTTGGGTGACTAGGTGCATTGTCAGTGGGCAACAATAGTTTGAAAGGAATCCTTTTTTTCTGAGCAGTGGGTCTCAACAATGGGCTTAAAATATTCTATAAACCATGCTGTAAACAGATGTGCTGCCATCCAGATTTTATTCTATTTATAGAGCACAGGCAGAGTAGATTTAGCACGATTTTTAAAGGACCCTAAAGTCACTAGCTGAATTAGCTCCTAACAAGGGAGTCAGCCTGTCCTGACTGGGCATGGTGGCTCACGCCTGTAATTCCAGCATTTTGGGAGGCCGAGGCTGGCAGATCACCTCAGGTCAGGTCAAGACCAGCCTGGCTAACATGGTAAAATCTCATCTCTACTAAAGATACAAAAAATTAGCCGAATGTGGTGGTGCACGCCTATAATCCCAGCTACTCAGGAGGCTGAGGCAGGAGAATCACTTAAGCCTGGGAGGCGCAGGTTGCAGTGAGCCGAGATTGTGCTCCAGCGTGGGCAAGAAGAGCGAAACTCTGTCTCAAAAAAAAAAAGATCCCCCCAGACAGTATCTGTGAAACACAAAATAACAAAGCACGATAAAACTCGGTATGCTTGTAGCATTTTTGGACAAAATTATGTCAATGAGATATAAACAATGAGTATATCAATAAGAAATAGTAAAAGCAAATCATTTGAGCCCTTTTTATTTAGCATGGAGATGATATGATAAATTCTGTAAGAGCACATCTTGGTTGTGATTTTTATTTATTTATCTATTTTTGAAACAGAGTCTCACTCTGTCGCCCAGGCTAGAGTGCAGTGGCGCCATCTTGGTTCACTGCATCCTCCACCTCCTGGGTTCAAGCAATTCTTGTCCCTCAGCCTCCCAAGAATCTGGGATTACAGGCATGTGCCACCATGCCTGGCTAATGCTTTTGTATTTTCAGTAGAGACAGGGTTTACACCATGTTGGCCAGGCTGGTCTCGAACTCCTGGCCTCAAGTGATCTGCCCGCCTCGGCCTCCCACAGTGCTGGATTACAGGCATGAACCACCGTGCCTGGCCAGTTGTAATCTTTATAACTGTAAGTAGCAGTAAGTGGTGTTGCTCAGATCAAGAAGAATAATACTCACTATGTTCAAAATTGTGTCATGGCTATGTCCCAAGGCAAAACCTTCAGCTGACCCTTCTATCAGTAGCCGTTAAGAAAAAGGTATGTACATATTTTTGCTAAATAGGATAGAAAATCTCACATTCTCTTTTTCACATTTTACGTAAAAGAAAGCGCATCTGATTAAACTGTCTTAAGTCATTTGTGTCTATGTCACTATAATTTCTACCTTTTTAAAACTGTTGTTATTCTTTTTTCCTTTTCTGATTCAGGAAACTTCGAGCTACATTAGATGAATATACTACTCGCGTGGGACAGCAAGCTATTGTCCTCTGTATCTCACCCTCCAAACCCAACCCTGTCTTTAAAGTGTTTGGGGCAGCACCTTTGGAGAATGTGGTAAGTGAGAACCAAGCTGTTCGCAGATGCCCTTTGCTTTCCGTCAGTTGCTCCCATTCTTCTGATCCTCTGTCTAGTATAACAGTTGGCATTTCTATTACCCTCTAATCCAGGAGTGTGAGTGGGGACTAGTTTTCAGACTACTTTATGCATATCAAAACAAGAAGATTATTTCTGTTTTTACTTCCTATGTCAAGGCATTTTACCTCCCCAGATGCAATGGGTGGCCAGGGGAGGGTTTTAGATTTGTTTTAGCTTTTCGGCACTAGAGAAGAGAAGACATGCCAGATTTCATGGTTGTCAACAGTGTGACAGTAAAGGCTATTTCTCAGGCACCATTTTGAACTAGAAGCCTTCTACTATATTCTTCTAAGGAAAGGTCGTAACACATCCTAATTGTAGGGCTTCAGGAATTTTTGGAAAAACTCAAAATTCAAAAATGTTAAGAAATAACCACAACATTTCAGAGATAGCAAGGTGGTGTGAAAAAATATACAACAAACAGAATTTCTATCAACGGATTAGTAATTCTGAACTCAAAATTTAATGCCTATATTCAATATGGGAGACATCTAATAAATGTCAGTTGATAGAAATTCTGTTTGTTGTATTTTTTTCACACCATCTTCCTATTCCTGAATGAGAGGGGGCAGGGAAACACGCTGTTTTCTTTATTAGGAGACTAATGCAGGATTTTGTAACAAAATTACTGATTTATATCAGAAACAAAATAGTAGATAATTCCAAGGTATCAGCTTCATGAGGGAAACCTGGGGGCATTTTATTGATCATTATTTGAGGTACATATTTGAAATCTCCTACATTTCTTCAAAGAATTGATTTAATACTCTGCTCCAAATATAGAAATATATTTGAACATTTTGATTGTATAATTATCCAGAGCTAATTTTATAAAAATAGTCTTTTGCCCCTGTGTACTTATACAATGAGAACTATTCTTTCTCAGGCCACATTAACTTTGAATCATTAGTAGCATAATGATCTGTCAGGATTTAAATTGCATTTTGTTTTTATTAGGATAAAATTTATTAGCTTAAAATGACATTTATTAGATGTCTCCCATATTGAATATAGGCTTGAGTTCAGAATTACTAATCCGTTGATAGAAATTCTGTTTGTTGTATATTTTTTCACACCACCTTGCTATCTCTGAAATGTTGTGGTTATTTCTTAACATTTTTGAATTTTGAGTTTTTCCAAAAATTCCTGAAGCCCTACAATTAGGATGTGTTACGACCTTTCCTTAGAAGAATATAGTAGAAGGCTTCTAGTTCAAAATGGTGCCTGAGAAATAGCCTTTACTGTCACACTGTTGACAACCATGAAATCTGGCATGTCTTCTCTTCTCTAGTGCCGAAAAGCTAAAACAATGCTACTACTGATAGTAATAAAGATGGTGCAATCTATGAAAAAGATTCACCCAGAAGACTCAGAAAAATACTTCAGAAAATTACTTACTGCAAAAAATTGTTTTTAAGTTTGGGAAACTGTTGGAGTTCTCCATAGAATACAGGAAGATACAGACTCTGTTAAACAGGGTAGACTAGACTAAGATAAAAAGCTTTTACCTTTGACTGACATTGCTAAATATAGGTTAGGGAATACAAGTACCAGTAAAATTTAGAAGCAGAATATATTTTCCAGAATACTAAAGAAAAAAGAAACAAGACCAAGTCTCTCTATAAAACACAGAAAACAAGGAAGGAGTTTTTAAAAACTAAATAAAACACATAGTCTAGAACACAATAATACAAGTGAGGCCAGTTAATTCTGTTATAAACCATACATATAAATGGGTTAAACTGCCTTGTTAAAGGCATAGATGTTCTTTCAGGTTGGAACAACAACCCAAATCAGACCCATCTCTGTTCAATGTATATGTCATACTCATAGCCGCTCACAAATGTTAAAAACAGATTCAAGTAATAGAATCAAGAAAGTAAAAAGACAACACACAGAATGGGAGAAATATTTGCAAATCATAATGTCTGATTTAAAAAAACTTGTGGTGAGAATGTATAAAGAATTCTTACAATTCAACAATAAAAAGACAACCCAATTTAAAAATAGATAAAAGGGCCGCACATAGTGGCTCATGCCTATAATCCTAGCACTTTGGGAGGCCAAAGTAGGTGGATCACTTGAGGCCAGGAGTTCAAGACCAGCCTGGCCAACACGGTGAAATTCCATCTCAACTAAAAATACAAAAATTGGCTGGGCACAGTGGCAGGCACCTGTAATCCCAACTACTCCAGAGGTTGAAGCAGGATAATCACTTGAACCCAGGAGGCAGAGGTTACAGTGAGCCAAGATCCCGTGCCACTGCACTCCAGCCTGGGAAATAGAGTGAGACTCTGTCTCAGAATATAATAATAAAAATAAAAATAGGCAAAAGGTCTGAATAGATATTTCTCCAAAGAGATATAGTAATGGCCAGCAAGCACATGAGAACTAATGATAAATAATCATTTGTTATTGATCACTATTTATCACTAGTCTTTATCACTAGTCATTAGGGAAATGAAAATAGAACCACACCGAGATACCACTTCATACCCACAGGGATGAGTATAATCAAAAAGATAACAATAAGTGTTGGTGAAGATTTGGAGAAAGAAAAGGCAAAATGGTACAGCTGCTTTGGAAAACAATTTGTCAGTCTCTCAAAATGTTAAAAGTAGAGTTGCCATGTGACCTAGCAGTTCTGTTCCTAAGTTATACCCAAGAGAACTGAAAACATGTTCACACACAAACTTGTACACAGTGTTTATAGCAACATTGTTGATAATTGTCAAAAAGTGGAAACAGCGCAAATGTTCATCAGCTGATAAATGGATAAATAAAATGAGGTATATCCATAGGATAGAATATTATTCAGCAAGAAAAAGGGAAGAAGTACTCATATTATACTACAGCATGGAAGAACCTTAGCAACATTCTGCTAAGCAAAGAACCCAGTCACAAAAGACCACATATTGTATGATTCCATTTATATGCAATGTCCAGGATAGATAAACCTTATTTATACAGAGAGAGTGGATTCGTGGTTGCCAGAGACTGGGGAAGGGGAAGGGAGGAATGGGGAGTGACAGCCAGTGGGCATGGTTTTCTTTTAGAGGGAATGAAATGCTCTAAAATTAGATTTTGGCCATAATTTTAGGACCCTATAAGTATAAAGTCTTATGCTTTAAATGGGTGAATTGTATGGTATGGCAAACTGAGTTATGACCCCCAGAGATGTGTAGGTCCTAACCCCTGGAACCTGTGAATGTTACCTTACATAGCAAAAATGCAGTTGTAATTAAGTTAAGAGTCTTGAGATGGGGAGATTATTCTTGATTATCCAGGTAGGCCCTAAACTTAATCACAAGTATCTTTATAAGAGGGAAACAAAGGGAGATTGGCATAGAAGTAGATGTGCTGGTGGAAGCAAGAGGTTGGACGTAAGGAGGGGTCCAGAGCCAGTGATACAGGCTAGACAGAGCTAGACAAGGCAAAGAGACGATTCTCCCTTAGAGAGGCTCCCTTAGAGCCTGCGGAAGGACCCAGCCCTGCCAACACCTTGACTTTAGCCAAGTAAAACCAAGAAAGTAAATTTGTGTAGGTTTAAGCTACCCAGTTTGTGGTGATTTGTGGGAGCCGTAGGAAACAAATCCATATAGTGTGTGAACTGTGTGTCAGTAAAGCTGTTTTATAAATGTTAAAAGTGAAATGTAAAAAAGCAGGCAGAAGTCTATCAGAGAAATGCCTACAATAATAAATCATGGATCACAGCGTTAATATCAGACAAAGCCTAATTGTCAAGGCAAACAAGTATTAACTGAGAACCCAGGGTAATTTAGTTTTAATAAGAAGTATTTATTTATTTAGTGACAGGGTCTCACCCTGTCACCAGGCTGGAGTGTAGTGGCGCAGTCTCAGCTCTCTGCAACCTCCACCTCTTGGGTTCAAGTGATCCTCCCATGTCAGCCTCCTGAGTAGCTGGGAATACAGGCATGTGCCACCATGCCCAGCTAAGGTAAGATGTACATATTTATAATGAACCTTTATATTATTCAAGTAACTTTAAAGCAAAAATGAGGCCAGGTACAGTGGCTCATGCCTGTAATCCCAGCACTTGGGAAGCCTGAGGTGGAAGGCCAGGAGTTCAAGACAAGCCTGGGCAACATAGTGATTTGGCCAAGATTCCTCAACTTCTGAATAGTAGAGTCAGGGTAAGAAAAGTTTTTTGTATATACAGAAGACACAAATAATATAAAACAGACATCAGAATACTTCCGAAAGATGTGACTGAAGGAGAATAAGAAAGAGAAAACTCTTTCTTTGGATATCTTAATAGCACCTCAAACTCAGCATGTCTAAACTAAACTTAAATCCCGCTTCCCCCAGCCATTAAGGTGTTTCCAGTATTTGTCCCCACCCTCCCCCACCCCCCGCCACCCCATCCAGTTACGCAAGCCAGAAACTTGGAACCATTTTTGGCATCTTTCTCTCTTCTTTACCCCATAGCCCATCCATTATTTTGTTCTTCATTCATTTCCTAAATGTCTCTCAAACCAGGTCACTTTTCTCTATTTCTGTTGCTACCACCCTAGCTATCAGATCTGATGTCCATCCAGGTCCCTTTTCAGCGGCAAGAGTTCTTTACTTGACTCTAGCTGTCCCCAGCCTCATCTTGCCTTGCTCCCCCAATTCACTCTCCACTCAAGCCACAAGGCTCTGTTCAGTCTCTTGCACAGACTCTGCTGCTTTCCTCTGCAGAACTTTTGTGTCTATGCTCTTCCCTCTGATTTGCCCTCTTTTACCTCGTTTTTTACTTTATTGACTTTTACTCAGCTCAGTCAACACTTTATTCATGAAGTTTTCTCTGACCTTGCTGAGCAGGTCAGAGCACCCTATTCTATCCAAAACTCTCACAGGACTTCTGAACACTTACTAAAGACACAGCTTTATTTATCCGTGAGGTTATTCTATTAATGCCCATCCCAGCTAGATTGTAAGCTCCAAGAGGGCAGGGACTGGATCTACTTTGCCCTCCATTATGCTTCCAGTACCAAGCACTGCGCTTGCCACAGTAGTTCCTCAGGAATATCTGTTGAATGACTAAAGCATCTGAAATGGGTTGGCAGCACTCCGAAATGTTAAAATGCAGATTTAGTTTATAAATTCTATTCCCACTTTGGATCTAAATTGATACCATAAGAAGTAAAGAGCTATGAAGCTGGCTGTGTCATCCTTTATAGCACATACACTCATTCTGTCGCCTAGGTCAGAGTGCTGTGGCATGATCTCGGCTCACTGCAACCTCTGGCTCCGAGGTTCAAGTGATTTTCCTGCGTCAGCCTTCTGAATAGCTGGGATTACAAGCTCCCACTACCACGCCCAGCTAATTTTTTTGTATTTTTAGTAGAGACAGGGCTTCACCATGTTGGCCAGACTGGTCTCAAACTCCTGACTTCAGGTGATCTGCCCATCTTGGCTTCCCAGAGTGCTGGGATTACAGGCATGAACTACGATACCTGGCCTAAACTTTGGTTTTTTGAATGGTTCTCCACACCGATTTTTTTCTGTCTGTGACTCAGTGTCCTCAAATGTAAAATAAGGATGATAATACCCACCTCACTTGGAAGCAGTAGAAATTAGTAAAAGTTGATTATCATCCCCCTGTATATAAAATGCTTAGGAAGACCTGGCATAAAAAGCATTGGCACATGGTAGATCTTTTTTTTTTGAGACGGAGTTTCGCTCTTGTTGCCCAGGCTGGAGTGCAATGATGCGATCTCGGCTCACCGCAACCTCCGCCTCCTGGGTTCAGGCAATTCTCCTGCCCCAGCCCCCTGAGTTGCTGGGATTACAGGCACGCGCCACCATGCCCAGCTAATTTTTTGTATTTTTAGTAGAGACGGGGTTTCACCATGTTGACCAGTATGGTCTCGATCTCTTGACCTCGTGATCCACCCGCCTCGGCCTCCCACAGTGCTGGGATTACAGGCTTGTGCCACTGCGCCCGGCCCTATAGATCTTAAAGATGCCATTCCCTGAGGGCATTCTCTTTGTGGCTTACTACCATATCATATACTTTAATGAATTTTGTAGGAATAGGCTTAGAAATATTTTGTTGTGGAACACAGAACTTCCTTTAATAAAAAACAAGAAAGAAGAACTGTGGGAGTTTCTGAAGGTGGAGCTCTTTCCTCAGTCGATAACCCACAGTGTTTAGATGGGCATACCAGATATGACTAACCAGTTTTACAGGTGCAGAAATCATTCCCAGTCACAGGGGCAAGAGGTAGTTCTGGAGTTGTCACCAGCTTCTTAGAAATTGTCCATCTGCCTTTGTTTAATTCTTCCTACTTAATAGATAAGTGGACTCTGGAGGCAGTCTTGATTTCTCCTAAGTCATCCATTTATATAGATTTTGAAAAATGGCTTCAAGTTGCATGCAGTTTGGAAGCACATGTGGAAAGTAGCGTAGTGAAAGCCCCGTTGCTCATGTATTAGTCAACATATAACTATTTAACACTATTGGATAAAAGGTATGAGATAAGGATTCCATCTTAGTCCTTTGGGGTTTCAGGGTTCAAAACTGGGAACCCCAAGGGACTAGGGGGAAACTAGAGCCCTGAACTGAGGCAGGAGAAAGGAGGCAGATGCTGGGGCCGGAGAGACAATAGGATGAAGCCAACGTAACTTCAGGGGCCACAGCCTGCGGCCTGGCTCAAAGCCAGATGTGCTTCACAGTCACAGGTCTGAGGGCAGCTGTTTGTCACATACCTCAGATGACAATATGTTTTTAGTCTCATAGGGAGTTGTAGAAAATTTTTTTAAAAATTATTTATGAGACCTTCCCAAAGACTCTTCCTTTATCCAGATAAGCGTCAGAAATAGAAAAGAATTATGGTATCTTGTCTGGTACTATTTTTGCGACCTAACTAAAGGCCCAGTGACTTATAGCAAACATTGTAAAAAGTAGCCAAGTGTGGTGGCACATGCCTGTGATCCCAGCTACTTGGGAGGCTGAGGTGGGAGGATCACTGTGGCTCAGGAGTTCAAGGCTGCAGTGAATGAGCCTGCATGACAGAGCAAGACCCTGTATCAAAAACAAAACAAAATACAACTCTAATGCCGCCTAAATACCCTGAACACCCTCCATTTCTGATAATTATAAATGTTTGTTAATGTTTTACCTGTATATGTCTGAATATGTGAAATATTTTATAATATTTCAGCCTGGACAATATAGTAAAACCGTGTCTCATTAAAATGTGTGTGTGTGTGTGTGTGTGTGTGTGTGTGTGTGTGTGTGTGTGTGTGTAAAATAAACAAAGGACCTGGTCCCTATGCTCAGCAATGTCAGGCACTGGTTGTGTATAGTGTGTTCTGGAAATAACAGTATAAGTGACACGTGCTTATTTGTGTCAGTAGGAATGGAGGAAGAGAATTATGGCAAGAATACTTGGGAAGATTTTTCAGGGCAAGTGGGAATTGAATTGGGCCTTGAAAAATGGAATTTTTTTTTTTTTTTTTTTTTTTGAGATGGAGTCATGCTCTGTTGCCCAGGCTAGAGTGCAATGGCACAATCTCAGCTCATTACAACCTCCACCTCCCAGGGTTAGGCAATTCTCCTGCCTCAGCTTCCCGAGTACCATTACACCCAGCTAATTTTTGTATTTTTTAGTAGAGACAGGGTTTCACCATACTGGCCAGGCTGGTCTCAAACTCCCGACCTCTGGCAAATCTGCCTGTCTCAGCCTCCCAGTGTTGGGATTACAGGCATGAGCCACCGCACCTGGCAAAAAATTGAAAATATTGGATAAGAAGCAGATTTATGTGGTGGCTCACCTCTGTAATCCCAGCACTTTAGGAGACCTAGGTGGCCAGATCACTTGAGGTCAGGAGTTTGAGACCAGCCAGACCAACACGGCGAAACCCCATCTCTACTAAAAATTCAAAAATTAGCTAGATATGATGGTGGGCGCCTATAATCCAAGCTACTCTGGAGGCTGAGGCAGGAGAATCGCTTGAACCCAGGAGATGTAGGTGGCAGTGAACCAAGATCGCACCACTGCACTCCATCCTAGGCAACAGATCAGGACTCCTTCTCAAACAAATAAATAAATAAATAAATAAAGATTTCTAGATGTTTCAAAGAAAAGAACTTGCTAGATGCCAAGGTGGGTGACGAGTTGGGCAGCTAAAAAGGGAAGAAAGTGAGTAAAGTTGCTCGGTATTATAGGACTCCATGGAGGTTGTATGCTGGGAGCTCAAGAGGCATCATTCACATAGTCTCCAGGGTTGGCAAGCACTACTGTATATGGCGGCTCTGGCAGAGGAGTATTGGGAAAATAAGTAATTGGAAAGAATGAATTGTGGGCCAGAGAAGCTTGGGCTTCATCCTGTAAGAAGTGGGGAACTATAGCAGTTTCTTGAGAAGAAAAGGTAAATGATAGTGATGTGGCTAACCATACCAGCTTTGGAGCTAGATAAAAATTTGTTTGATTTTTTAGCTATACTTCTTACTAGTTAATATGATTTGGGGAAAGTTACTTAAGTTTATTAAGCCTCAGTTTTCTCATTTGCAAAATGAGTATAATAATATTTTCCTTATAGAATTATGGTAAGTAGTATTTGAGACAGTGTATGTAGTGCTTGGCACAAAGTAAGTGGTCAATAAACGGTGTTTGATGATAAGTGTTTCCAAAATTTCAAATGGCAGTGGTATACAGAATGAATTGGGGGAAGAGAGTGGTAACTGATTTTGATTTTAAGTGGTGGTTTACCATAGTTGTGAAACCAACTAGTTGACATATTGGTGTGAAGTGACAAAGGAATAAGCTATGGTTTTTGGAATAGAAGGCATAAGTTGGAACATAAACCCGTATTTTATCTTATCTGTGACACCATTGATTATAAGATGTGCTGTTATTTGTGTACTATGAAGAAAGAAAAAACCTTGACGAATGTTGACACAATGCTATCACTTAAAATTTTTATTTTCCTTTTTTTTTTTTTTTTTTTTCCTGGTTTCGCTCTTGTTACCCAGGCTGGAGTGCAGTAACTTGATCTCGGCTCACTACAACCTACACCTCCTGGGATCACACGATTCTCCTGCCTCAGCCTCCCGAGTAGCTGGGACTACAGGCACATGCCACCACACCCAGCTAATTTTTGTCTTTTTAGTAGAGACGGGTTTTTACCTTGTTGGCCAGGATGGTCTCAATCTCTTGACCTCATGATCCACTCCCCTCAGCCTCCCAAAGTGCTAGAATTATAGGCGTGAGCCACCACGCCCAACCAGAATTTTTATTTTCTACTTATTGAAAGAACTCTTTCAAGACTTACTTTGACATAGCTTTTAATCGTGTATCATTTTTGTGTGTATATAAAAAGGAAAATATAAGTGAAATAAAGTATTTTTGAAATTTCTTCACATTCAGAGTCCAACCCTTTTGAATTACTTCTTGTTTCAGTCATCATTGTCTGTGTTTTTTCATGTAATATTGTTCTCTGTGCCATCATGAAAATGGGCAGTGCCCTATTTCTTTAAAAAGTGCTCTGTTATTGTCTCTGATTTTCCCCGCAAGCAGCAACAGGTTTGATGCAGGTGCTTTTTTTTTTTTTTTTTTTTGAGATGGAGTCTTGCTCTGTTGCCCAGGCTGAAGTGCAGTGGCATGATCCTGGTTCACTGCAACCTCTGCCTCCTGGGTTCAAACGATTCTCCTGCCTCAGCCTCCCGAGTAGTTGGGATTACAGGCGCCTACCACCACACCCGGCTAATTTTTGTATTCTTGGTAGAGATGAGGTTTTGCCATATTGGTCAGGCTGGTCTCAAACTTCTGACCTCTGCCCACCTTGGCCTCCCAAAGTGCTGGGATTACAGGTGTGAGCCCCCGAGCCTGGCGGTGCTTCTCGATCTTACTAGAAATTGTCATTGGGAAGGTTATTAGACAACAGCCAAGACTCACATTCTCTTCTCAAATGGTGCTAAATGATTTGCTGACTAAAAAGGCCAGGGATAGCAAACATGTTGACGTAACTGCAGGCCGTGACCGCTATGCCCTGTTATTGCCTTGTCCAAAGCAATTTTAAGATTTATCCTAATTTCAGAAGACAGATAAATATGAAAGAAAAATGTATCTCAGAACTGATAAATCAGATAGAATTGAAACACTAGGTCAGTAATTCTGAGAAAGTTACTTAACTTTAGTAAGCAAGCTTAGATAGAAATGCTCCAGTTATACCTGAAGTTGTTTTGTTGTAAATTACTCAGGGATGCTCTATCAGCACTAAAAAAGATATTTTAAAGGAATTATATAGCACTGATAAGCTGACTCATAAAAATGGCTGAAATTGTTTGAAACTGGCTAATAAAGAAGTAATAACCTAATGATTCCATTTTTGAATGCCAGGTGTTTCTAAAAGCTTGATAAAATTTGTTTTTATTTTTAAATTTTTACTTATTTATTTTTGAGACAAGGTCTGGCTGTCACCCAGGCTGGACTACAGTGACATGATCTCAGCTCACTGCAACCTCCGCCTCCTGGACTCAAGCCATCCTCCTACGTCAGACTCCCGAGTAGCTGGGACCACAGGAACGCACCACCATGCCCAGCTAATTTTTGTATTTTTAGCAGAGACGGGGTCTCACCATGTTGCCTAGGCTGATCTCAAACTCCTGGACTCAAGGCATCTGCCTGCCTCAGCCTCCCAAAGTGCTGGAATTACAGGCATGAGCCACCACACACAGCCTGTTTTTCTAATATGATCATTCTTCCTATTGGCTTATACCTAATATAAGGATTTAACCTTATAAAGCTTAAAGTTCTAAGACCAGAACCTAGGTGTATTAGTCCGTTTTCACAGTGCTATAAAGAACTACCTGTGACTGGATAATTTGTAAATAAAAGAGGTTTAATTGACTTATAGTTCTGCATGGCTAGGGAGGTCTCAGGAAACTTAACAATCATGACAGAAGGGGAAGCAAGGCATGTCTTACATGGTGGCAGGAGAGAGAGACAGACAGACAGACAGATACAGGGTGGGGGATGCCAGGGGAGCTGACAAACACTTTTAAACCATCAGCTCTTGTGAGAACTCACTATCACAAGAACAGGATGGGAGAAACTGCCCCCGTGATCCAGTCACCTCCCACCAGGTCCCTCCCTCAACATGTAGAGATTTCAATAGAGATGAAATTTGGGTGGGGACACAGAGCCAAACCATATCACCAGGCTCGTAAGATTTATTTTTGTGTGTCTGTGAGTAGGCAGCCTAAACACTGTCTAGAATACAGAAACAGCAGAAAATATAATCCTGTAAAGTTGCTGTGGCAACATCAGCTACTTATGTTGCAATAAATGTAATGGCAATAATTTTTTAAACTTTCCTTTTTATTAGAGACCGGGATAAAACTGAATCTCTGGAAAGATAATGAGTCTAGAAATTTGTGCTATTTTTCTCTCATTCCCTTATTGACGTATTTGGAGGATTCTTCAATTGTAGAAGTTGTACTATGTAGCCAGTAATAATATTTATTTTTTCAGATGCTTGGGGTAGAATATGGGAATTTTTCTTTTTTCATCCACATAATGAGATATTTATAAGTAAATGTGTAGAGTCCAACCCACTCACAGATAACCCAGGATTCAAACGTTGTTGGAACTTCTAGACAAACCTCATTTTCTCTTTTCTTTTCTAAAATAATGCCTTGAGCCCAGAAAGCAAGTTAATTTCCTATCCCACTTGCCACATTTCCATAATTCCATGGCTTCTTTGTTATTCTCAGGGGTTTCCTCATCCCCCTTGTGTATCCTCCTAAGTGAATGAACCCATTTTTCCCCCTCCAAGTTCCAGGCATTCAGATGAACCCATTATATTGGTGGTTGGAGGACCCAGCGTCTGTCCACCCTTTTTGTTCATAATAGAAGAATGTGTGCATGTCTCATGTGTTACCATTAAGTTTTCTGTCTTTTGAGAAATATTTCACTGACTGGTGGGAATGCAGACAACGAACAGCAATATCTGGTTCCAACCTGGGCTAGACCTAAAGGCATCGTGGGTTGGAGGTTCATTTCTGTCACCGGGGCCTACCAGAAGGAAGATTTGACCTGTGAGGCTCCCTCTGGCCCGGGTCTTACCGGTAGTGGCACTCAGCTACAAAATACACCTATCTTTTTTTTTTCTCTGATTCTTTTCAGTCCAGTCTCTTGTACGCATGAATCTCCTGTCTATTTGGTAGTCTGGCTTTCCAGGAACCTAGCAGCAGTTTTGAATGAATAGGTTACTTGGAGTTTTAGAATTGTAAATCCTTGAAGATCTTGAAAATGATTTTGGTGATGAGCTGCCACAGCTGGCTGTTCATCCAATGGCCCGGGAAATGCAGAACCGTGAATACCATGCCTGATAGACCCAGAACAGGCAATGGCACCTTCATTGAGAAAACATGATTTTAACTGAGAAGTAGTATTTCTGGAAAAAATTTCCACTGGCTCTTCTATTGTTGTTACCTGTAATTTCATCATCTTTTCATTTAATTCCATTCAGCATGATGTCTT
The DNA here is from genome assembly GCF_001604975.1 of Cebus imitator. Lineage (NCBI taxonomy): Eukaryota > Metazoa > Chordata > Mammalia > Primates > Cebidae > Cebus > Cebus imitator. The sequence goes on along the minus strand of NW_016107392.1, from coordinate 6,218,090 downwards.
TGGGACCAGTGGGTATTTTTGTATTTGCTTATAGAAGTGTTTGTTCTTAGGGCTATGCAATGGCTCGGAAGACCAGCCCCACCTACTCTCTTGTTGCTTGGCACCAATCCTCCCTGGTTGTTGGGCGTCTTGTTTACCTCTGCCCTTAATTCCCTGCAGGTGCGTAAGTACAAGAGCATGATCCTGGAAGACCTGGAGTCTGCTCTGGCAGAACACGCCCCTGCGCCACAGGAGGTTAACTCAGAACTGCCACCTCTCACCATCGACGGAATTCCAGTCTCTGTGGACAAAATGACCCAGGTAAGAGGCGGGAGGTGAGGAGGAGACACAAAGACAAGTGGCACAGGTGTGGGCGGGCCTCTGATCTGACCAGGGTCTGAGATACAGATTGGAGTCTGCTGAAACAGTAGCAGCCTTGGAAAAGACACTGCAGTGTCAGAAGACTGCTCCCAACCAAGAGCATGGCTGTGGTCTCCTCTTTCTTCTGGCAGCTTTTTTTTTTTCTTTCACTTGGGCCTTTGGGTTGGATTTAAAAAAAAAAAAAGAAAAAGCTTTTAGCTTGGGGTTGGTCTGAGAAGAACATTAGGAGTTTGATGAATCACAGTCAAGGTGGGCAAGTGAACTTTTAGCCTCTCAGTCTGCTCTGCTCCTATTTCAATGTCAATTCTGAATACTACATGTTATCACTAAGTACAGCTCCCTTCCCCAAGAAATAAGAATGTAAAACTCAGAGTAACAGTCTTCTGAATCATTGATTTCCTCTTCCTTTTAAAAATTTTTATTTAAATTTAAAAAATTTTATGATTTCTAAAGATGGAGTCTCACTATGTTGCCTATGCTGTCTCAAACTACTAAGCTCAAGCAATCCTCCTGCCTCGGCCTCCCAAGGTGCTGGGATTATAGGCGTGAGCCGCTGTGCCAGCCTGATTTCCTCTTCCTTTAAGAAGGGAAGTCAAAATTGCTGGGTGTAGTGGCTCACACCTGTAATCCCAGCACTTTGGGAGGCCGAGGCAGGTGGATCACCTGAGGTCAGGAGTTCAAGACCAATCTGGCCAACATGGTGAAATGTCTCTGCTAAAAATAAAAAATTTAGCTGGATGTTGTGGCAGACATCTGTAATCCCAGCTACTCAGGAGGCCGAGGCAGGAGAATTGCTTGAACCTGGGAGGCAGAGGTTGCAGTGAGCTGAGATCATGCCATTGCACT
>NW_016107392.1:6213205-6216699 GCF_001604975.1 Cebus imitator | reverse complement strand
TTTTTTTTGCGACAGAGTCTCGCTCTGTGGCCCAGGCTGCCTTTGCCTCCCAGGTTCAAGCAATTCTCGTGCCTCCAAGTAGCTGGGATTACAGGTGCAGGCCACCACACCTGGGTAATTTTTGTATTTTTAGTGGAGATGGGGTTGAAACCCCATGTTGGCCAGGGTGGTCTCAAACTCCTGACCTCATGCGATCCACCCACCTTGGCCTCCTACTAAAGTGCTGGGATTACCAGCCATCACGCCTGGCCCACCCTATTTCTTTATTAATGTTCTCTTGTCTTGCAAAATCCACTTGTCAGGTTTTTTCCTTACCTTATTCAGTCTTCAGCAGTGTTTGACACAGTTGATTACTCCTTAAAGCATTGTCTTCTGTCTATCTCTTCACCTCAGCCTCTTCTGAAGATCCTCAGTCCTCGCTGAGTGCTCCCCTCATCCCTTCTGCTGGCCCCTCTGCCTCTTCTCACCTGATCATCAATAGGCTGTTTACACCCAGCTTACTCTCGCTGTTAGATATAGCTCACACCTGTGATCAAGGGTACCTCGCACACCTCAAACAGAACCTTTGGTTGTTCCTACTCTCCACATCCCTTCTTCTCCAAGTGTTCCCCATATCAGTTAATGGGACTACTATCCATCTTGTTGCTCAGGGCCCAGCATTAAGTAATCCTGATTTCCCTGTTTTGCCCTCATCCTCCACAGTCCCTTGCCACCCTCCACATCTAATTCAGCAGCAGGCCATGTCAGCTCACCTCTGAAATGTACTCTGACTCTGGCCATTCTTCTCTGTTCCCATCAGCACCCAAACCCAAGCCTTTAGCATCTCTCATATAGTCTGTCTCAGTAGCCATTGGTGTCCCTGTTGCCACTGTGGTCTGCTATAGTCCATTCTCCATGTTGCCATCATAGTAGTTTTTTAAAAAATTTAAATCATGCCGGGCGTTGTAGCTCACATCTATAATCAAGAAGGAGGAGCCCTTGAGTCCAGGAGTTCGAGATCAGCCAGGGCAGCAGGGTGATTTTTGTCTCTACAAAAAAATACGAAAATTAACCGGGCATGGTGGCACATGCCTGTAGTCCCAAATACTTGGAAGGCTGAGGTGGGAGGATCGCTTGAGCCCAGGAGGTTGAGGCTGCAGTGAGCCGAGATTATGCCACTGCACTCCAGCCTAGGTGGCAGAGCGAGATCCTGTCTCAAATAAATGAGTAAATGAATGGATGAATTATTTATTTATTTAATTCCAGCCATATCACTTCCTAGTTTAAACTCTTTAATAGTTTTCAGCTATTTCTAGAATCAAATTCAGGCTCTGCTGTGGCCTTCAAGGTCCTATGGTAATCTGGCCTCTTCCTGCCTCATCTCATTCTTCCCCTCAGTCACTGGACTCCGGCCACTCTAGCCCTCTTTTCCTCAAACACCCTGCATCCATTCTTTGGCTTTTGCTATTCCCTTTGCCTGAATATTGTTCGCCCGGATGATTGCATGATGGACTCTCTCTTATTCAAAGTCTAGCTCAAATATCACCTCCTGAGACAAGCCTTTCTTGATTATCCCACCTAAATGAAGCTTTCTTCTCCCCACCAAGCCACTAATACATCCTCTGTGTTCTTGTCTGTGTAACACTTGTTACTACCTGGAATTATCTCATTTATTAACTTTTATACTTATTTGTGTTCTGCCTTCCCTGCTAGAATTTGAGGAATTTAGTTTCTATCTTTTACTTCTGTTCATTATAGCCGCTCAGCCTCTGAAATAGCATGTCATGTAAATAATAGTATCTGTTCAGTAAATGACCACAGGATTAGAGCAAAAGTGAGTTAAGTGTAGTGGTGGGGAAGAGGATTGGCAGGTGCCCAAGTCCCCTGGGCAGGTTTTTACTCAGTGTGGACACTGATGCTGCTGCACAGGGGTGGCACTTTTCTTTTTTATTCCATCTGGACCAGCAACTTGGTCTGAAGTAATACTACATTTTATAAATATAAAGCTAATAGTGATCTTTTGCTTGTTGGATTCATAGCCCTTTCTGTGGACACTGGAAGGATCTCTAAACCATTGTTCAGAAAGGAAAGCATTGTCTAAACCAAGCTTGTCCAACCCACATCCTGCAGGACGCTTGTGGCCCAGGATGGCTTTGAATGTGGCCCAACACAAATTCGTAACTTTCTTAAAACATTTTGAGATTTTTTGGCGATATTTTTTTCTTTAGCTCATCAGCTATCATTAATGTTAGTGTATTTTGTGTGGTCCAAGGATAATTTTTCCTCCAATGTGGCCCAGGGAAGCCAAAAGATTGGGCACCCCTGATCTAAACTTTTTGTTACTGTCTTTTTACAGCTTCTATTATTCTGTTCCTGGAGGCATTCTGACTGGTTCATGTAAAGAAAACATAAAGTGAATTATTTTTATCTGGTTGATATAAAGAATCTATTCTATCTAAGATGTAAAGTACATCTAAAGCTGCCTAAGCCTTTGGTTTCGAATACTGTGTTAGGTAAACTCCTGTGATGGGTATTTTTTTATCTTTGTCACATTTGGTGTGTTAGGGTAAAGCAGTCTGAGGTTTTGATTATATTGAATCATTGTGGATACTGGCTTTTATGAAAATTGGCCAGTGGCCACAGAAGTCAGAGCAAACAGTTTAGTTGTTGTCATTTTGGAGCTAAGACAGTTGAAAGTGTTGTTTTCCATTTTTGTCAAAACTGTACTCAGTAGAGCTTGGTGTGGTGGTGGGAGCCGGTTCTCAGTTGTCAAATACATAGATGCTTTATTGGAGCATTTCCTGTATCATAAGCTCCCTCCTTCCCCTTCTTACCAAAGATGATGACTAAAAAGTCAAACATAACAAATGCAACGAAACAAACAAATGAGAAGGAAGAGTGAGCAGGGTGACGAAAAACCCAGCTCCCAATTGAAGGGGAATTTCCACGTATTTGGATCCTGGCATTTTCTCCCCCTCACCGTTTTATTATTGTTTGTTTTGTTTTCCTCAAATACTTTTTTCTTAACCTGAGCTAAATAGCTTCCTTTTATAATTGATCCTAAAGCCTTTCACTATTAAGGGGAGTAAAAGGAGGGTTTTTTTTCCACCCAAACCTAGATAGGCAAGGGTATATAGGACTACAAGCAGTTTAATACAATTGGTAGAAATGCAAATTGGTATACTTTCTCTAGAGCACAGGTTGGCAATGCATATCAAAGTCTAAAACGTGTATATCATGTCCTCCAATTAAACACAGATGTAAATTGTTTATTACAGCATGTTTACAATAGGAAAATTTGGGAACAGTGTGATTGGTTAAGTTACAATAGTGTTTAGAATTTATATAAGAAGAAGAGCAGCATAGCCCAAAAGAGATGATTCAGTGAACTATTAGACACTAAAAATGATGATTTGCTCTTTATTACAGTAGAATAACATTTGTGGTATATTAAGTTTAAAAAAACTGATTGTAAAGTAGTATTCCTTTTTTTCTTTCTTGTTCTTTCTTTCTTG
>NW_016107392.1:6198606-6213136 GCF_001604975.1 Cebus imitator | reverse complement strand
TCAAGCGATTCTCCCACCTCAGTCTCCTGAGTAGCTGGGATTACAGGCACCCACCACCATGCCCAGCTAATTTTTTTATATTTTAGTAGAGACAGAGTTTCACTATTTTGGCCAGGCTGGTCTCGAACTCCTGACCTCAAGTGATCTGCCTGCCTCAGCCTCCCAAAGTGCTAGGATTATAGGTGTGAGCCACTGTGCCCGGTGTAGCATTTCTTATATACCGTAATTTTAGGGGGTTAGGGCTTTATTTTTCTGTTTCTTTTGGGAGATTTTAAGAAAAATTCTGTGAACACAGAATTGAGCTGATTTATCTCATTTTCTAAAACGTTAACAAAAAATGTGCCCGCCTCTGTGTATATAGAACTTGGAGGGATGTACGTTACATTAACATATTAACACTAATTACGCATGCTGGCATTATAGGTGACTTTTATTGTCTTATCTAAATCAGCATGAACTACTTTTATAATCATAGAAATAAAAAAACTATTTTCATATTTTATATTAAACTTGGATTTTTTAAAGTGCAAGTTTGATAATGTTTCTGCTTTGTCTTGCCCAAAGATTTTTTTATTTTATTTTTTTTTGAGACAAAGTCTTGCTCTGTCACCAGGCTGGAGTACAGTGGTGTAATCTCGTCTCACTACAACCTCTGCTTCCTGGGTTCAAGCGATTCTCCTGCCTCAGCCTCCCAAGTAGCTGGGACTACAGGCTTGCGCCACCACGTCCAGCTAATTTTTGTATTTTTAGTAGTGACAGGGTTTCACCTTGTTGGCCAGGATGGTTTTGATCTCTTGACCTTGTGATCCACCCGCCTTGGCCTCCCAAAGTGCTAGGATTCCAGGCATGTGCCACCACACCCGGACCCAAAGATTACTTCTCTTTATGTTAGTGTGAAGATGTTAACAACTCTCTTTTTCCCCCCTTATTTTTCTCAAATAGATAGCTGCGTGTTGGGAGGCACACTACTAAGTTCTTTACCGGGGCATCTCATTTAATCCACCGTGTGTGTGTGTGTGTGTGTGTGTGTGTGTGTGTGTGTGTTTGTGTGTCTGTCTGTCTGTCTGTCTGTCTTTCTGTGTGTGTGTGTATCTGTGTGTCTCTTAAAAATTCTTATTTTATATTCAAGAAAGCAGAGCTCAGATATGATTTATAGCCATAAAGAACAAGTATATTTTACTGGACATTAATTCTAGATTTCAGAACATGTGGGTAATGAATGACTTCCTTGAAGTGATAAAATTCCAGAACTATCAAACTGAACTGTAATATGAATAAAATGGGTTAACCAGACAGCTCTATTAATCATCTTATCTTCACTTAATTCTATAGAGATGACTTGATATTGTTGACCCTAACTTACAACTCTATATAGGATCCTAAGATACCTTCTGAATCATCTAAAGAGAGTAAACTATATTCAATATTGTTCTAATATTATGTGTTCCATTATGTTATGTCCTTATAAATGAGAAAGTTAGCATGATTTATTGGAAAGAAAACTAAGTCGGAAGATCTACTCTCTAGTCCAATTCTACTACATATATCTGTTGTTTTCACTTTCATCTTCTGATGAAACACATGCCCTCCTACCTTAAGGAGTCAAAGGAAGAAAAATAAAGTTTGTTGTAGGAAAGTGTTTTGAAAACTAAAGCATCACACCAAGGTATTATTACTGATTATTAATGGAAATTATACAGATTGCCTGTATTCACTTTTGAATAATCTGAACATACCATCTCTCAGCCATGCTTTATTAAAGTTTATGAACCAAGAGTTTTAATTTTTCTCAACAATTAAGTGGGACAATACAGGTAGCATTTTTCTTTTCCCTGGTGTCTAAGGAAACAAAATATTTTTCAGATTGAAAATTGAGGCATAAATAGAAAATTTATGAAGCAAGCTAGTGACAAATGGAACTTAGGGTTGCTTTCATATTGCCAGTGCTTTTTCAAAAATCTTTTTGTGTAAAACTGTATTGTGTTCATTTTTCAGATTGAATCTTTCAGCTAGTCTACACTAAAAATTTACCTTTTTTTTGGAGACAGTCTCGCTCTGTCGCCCAGGCTGGAGCGAAATGGTGTGATCTTGGCTCACTGCAACCTCTGCCTCCTGGGTTCAAACAATTCTCATGTCTCAGCCTCCCCAATAACTGGGGTTACAGGCATGCACCACCACACTAGGTTAATTTTTTGTATTTTTAGTGAAGATGGGATTTTACCATGTTGCCCAGGCTAGTCTCAAACTCCTGAGCTAGGCAGTCCACCGCCTCGGCCATCCAAAGTTTTAGGATTATAGGCATTAGCCACTGTGCCCGGTCAACATTTACTTTTTAGAAGAATTTTTTACTTGCCCCCAAAACTCTCAAAGTGTCTCCTACACCAATAGAAATTGCACATAACAGTTTCTGAAGGTCTGTGAGAACTAAATGCTGTGTTCTTTTAGGAAGCAGCTCTCTTGGTTTTTGGCTTTTGTCTTTTTTGTTTTGTTGAAAGTATGATTCTCTATTAGTAAATAGGATATTTTTCCTGAAAAGTTTCTGTTTTTACTGTTATAACTATATTAAGTTTTTTAGTCTCTTCCTTTGGTGCTGTGACTTGGATTATAGTTCCTATTTTGGGGGGGGGGGTAATGCACATGTGTTAGAAAACTACGTAACTCTGGTATTTTTAGTGATTACAATGAAAACTTGGATTTCTAGACACCTTAAGAATAGTGGCTGGAACTTATTCCATACTTTTTCCGTATCTGTTTTAGAATTGGAGGAAGTGGAGATAAAGCTTAGCAAAAGAGATCCTTAGTTTGGGATAGGTTCTGCAACCCCAGAATTCATTCACAATGAAGGCTCCTTTTTTAGATTTTGAAAAGTCAAGTTAGCAAATTTGTTTTAGGATACTACAGACCAGGGCCTAGTGGATGGGCTAAGTCAGTGTCTCTGAAACTTGGGAGTGCAGCAGTCACCTGAGAAGTGGAGTTCAAACACAGATTGGGAATCAGTAGGTCTGGACTGGGCCTGAGGTTATGCCTTGCTAGTGAGCTCCCAGGTGATGTCAGTGCTGCTGTTTTCAGACTGTGCTTTGAGTTCAAGGAATTTCATCGCTTCTTGAAGAGTCTTTAAGTAACAATTATGATTTTGCTAGTGGAAAATCAGTTCTGCTCTTTACCAGACTTGAGTCCTATAGGCTGCTCTTGTTCTTAGGAGGTGGTAAATCTTTTTGGAATCTGTATTAGAAGACATCCAGGCAAAGATTATAATTATAGAAGAAGCATCGCTGGAAAGACCTGTGCAGTATTGCTGATTAAAATCCACTCTTTTTTCCCTTCTCCCTTCCCTCAACTTACTGCCCTCCTCTTTCTGTTACTGGGGCAATCTTTGTCACTTTAATATTCCCATGGCATGGTGATGCAACAGGATGGTAATTTTCAGCAGTTTCAGGTAAACCTTCCGAAACGTTCAGTGTTTGCTTCATTAGGAAGGAGTTATTCACAAGGCTTTTGAGGTGTTTTATAGAAAACAGTCATTCATCAGCTTAGGTTCTTGAGAGTTTTGTTCTGTTTTGAAAAAGCAGAGGTCTTACTTCTTCTACCCAAAGAGTAGAAAACATTCTGCTAAGTGAAATAAGCCTGACACAGAAGGAAAATATTGGGTGATTCTACTTGTATGAGGTATCTAGAATGGGCAAAATGATAAAGATAAAAAATAGAAGTGGCCAGGCACGATGGCTCACGCCTGTAATCCCAACTCTTTAGAGGGCCAAGGCAAGCGAATTCCTTGAGGTTAGAGGTTCAAGACCAGCCTGATTTGTTTGGGATGATAATTTAAAAGTTCTAGAAATAATGATGATATAGCCGGCTGTGGTAGCTCACACTTATAATCCCAGCACCTTGGGAGGCCAAGGCAAGTGAATCACCTGAAGTCAGGAGTTTGAGACTAGCCCGGCCAACATGGTGAAACCCTGTCTCTACTAATAATACAAAAAAAATTAGCTGGACTGGGTGGCGCACACCTGTAATCTCAGCTATTCGGGATGCTGTGGCAGGAGAATCAGCTGAACCCGGGAAACGGAGGTTGCGGTGAGCCGAGATTGCACCATTGTATTCCAGCCTGGGGGACAAAAGCAAAACTCCACCTCAAAAAAAAAAGAAAAAAAGAAATGATGATGATTATACAACATTGTGAACGTATTTAGTGCCACTAAATTGTACATGTTAAAGTGATAAATGTTACGTGTATTTTACCATTTTTTTTTTAAATTTTTTTGAAAAGTAGGGTAGATAAAAAATATTTTGGTGGTTCTCAAAATTGGCTGCATAATAGAATCACCTCGGAAACTTCAAATCCTAGTGCCCAGGCCAGGCTCCAGACCAATTAAGTCAGAGTCTTCAGTGATGGGATCTAGGCATCTGAAGTGTTTAAACTCTCCAATATGCAACCAACTTTGAGAACCACTATAGTGGATCACAATTCCAAACTGCTTCTCCATACTGTTGTGTCGGAATTTACTGGAAAAGCAGGCTCTTCTTACTGTCTGAAATTATCGAAAAATGTTTTTGTATATGATGTCATGCCATGCTTAGTAGGCATGAGATTAAGAGAATATATAAAGGCCAGGTGTGGTGGCTCATGCCTGTAATCCAGCACTTTGGGAGGTTGAGGCAGGAGGATTGCTTGAGGCCAGAAGTTTTGAGACCAACCTGGGCAACACAGCAAGACCTCATCTCTACTAAAAATTTTGAAAATAGCCAGGCATGGTGGTGCATCTATAGTCTTGCCTACTTAGGAGGCTGAGGTGGGAAGATCACTTGACCCCAAGAGTTCAAGGCTGCATTGAGCCATGATCGTGCCACTATACTTCAGCCTGAGCAATGGAGCAAGGCCCTATCTCAAAAAAGAAAGGAAAAAGAGAATATATACATAACAAATATAAACACCGGATGTGTTCTTAAATAGAACATAGCATATTTTGAGTAAAGAATAAGGATATATTCAGAAATACTAAAGAGAAGGAAATAGCCATATAAATTACTTATATAGGATACAACTTGACTAAGGAAATATTTGCAGTTTACATGACAGAATTAATATCCAGAGCATATTAATATTTTCTTCATATTCATAAGAAAAAGATAAATAGAAAAATAAGCAAATATTCTAAGCAGTTCACAGAGAGGAAAAATAACCAGTAAACATATAAAAAAGATTCTCAATTCACTAGTAATGGAAATTAAAATAAGAAACCATTCCCCCATGTCAGATGAGTCAAAATAAGAAAATTTGGTAATAAGGCTAGGCAAAGTGGCTCATGCCTGTATCCCATCACTTTGGGAGGCTGAGGTGGGTGGATCACCTGAGGTCAGGAGTTCAAGACCAGCCTGGGCAACATGGTAAAACCCCATCTCTACTAAAAATACAAAACATCCAGGTGTGGTGGTGCATGCCTGTAGTCCCAGCTACTCAGGAGGTTGAGGCAGGAGAATTGCTTGAACCCAGGAGGCGGAGGTTGCAGTGAGCTGAGATCATGCCACTGTGTTCCAGCCTGGGTGATGGAGTAAGATTGCTTCAAAAAAGAAAGAAAAAAATTAAAGATAAAGAAAAAAAGAGAGAAAATTTGGTAACAAAATGTGGAAGAGGATGTGAAAATGGGTATTGTCTAGTACTCTAAGCGACAGTGGGATTGGCACAGTCTTTCTGGAGGACAGTTTGGCAGTGTGTTAAAATGTTAAATCCCTTTAACCAGCAATTCCACTTCTCAGAAAAGTGAAATTGCTGGTTAAAGTGTATATGGATTTAACACTTTCTGCTGAATTTCTATGCACAAAGAAGCATGTACAAGCACTGTTTGTACAGCAAGAGGAACTGCAAGCAATCTAAATGTTTATCAATAGGGGAATGGCTAAATAAAATGGAAATTCTGTACTAGGCATCTGTTTAAAAAATTAGATTATTCTGGTTGTACTACCATGAGAAGATTTCTATGACAAAATGTTGAGTGTAAAAAACAAGTTATAAAATAGTGTACAGTATGGTACCATTTGTGTTTAATCACATTAAACTGCCTTTCTAGCACGTATTTATGTAAATGTATAGAATTTGGCCTAGAAGGAAGTCTGTTCATCAAGCTCATGCCTCTGGACAGAAGACTGAATTGAGGGAGAATAGATGGCAAAGAGGACTTTGACTTTATCTGTATTATTTACATTTTTGTAGAGAAGAGTACAACAAGCATAAGGTAACAGAAACTAACCAATCTGAGTCTCCTTCAAAGAGAAGGTGGGATGTTAAGAGCATTTTGATTAATGAGAGGGAGAAAGTTTGATAGGTTTAGGGTTCTAGATACAGAAGCAGAAGTCTTGGCTTGAGAGAGGAGTCTAAATAAGAGTGTCCATTGGCTGGCCTTCAAATTCACTAATTCTGAAGGTTACATTGATCTTTTCTCCAAACTTGCTCTTCTTGTGTTTTCTATGGGAATGTGGTTTTAGGGAAAATGAGATTAAGAGAAGCCAGTGTTTCTGCTTGGCACTACTAGGGAATGGGTGTTTCTAATAATAGCCACCATAGTCATCTCTCTGAACAGAGATCAGTAGTACAAATAACTTTCGAATATTGGGCAAAGGAATCACTTTGCTTTAGCTCTTTAATGCCCTTTAAACATCCGTTCAAATATAATTGGGTCTGTCAGCCTGGGCGGTAATAATTTTAAGTTAAAATAATGTTGCCACAGTCCGAAAAAATCTCCATTTTTTCTTTCCCTGCCACATTCCTATTTTCCTGTAGGCTACACAAAACATAACCTTTCAACATGGTTTGCTTTCAACTGCCTTCTCTATATTTATTATGTATTCTCTGATCTCTTCAGTAGAGGTAGAGTTCACAGATATGTTGATTTGAAAGACCTTTTCTTGGTAATTGAGCCTAAATGGACATCATTCAGGAGCCTCAAAATCCCTAGACTCAGGTAAATGCAGAGCAAAGACAGAGGGAACAAAAGGAGAGGGTATTTGGGGGTTGTATAAGGATAATGCGTTGTTGGATAGCAAAGAATTAACTGAATTTACGAAGGAAATTTCTAGCATAGCAAGAATTATTTTTTATTTTGATTGGATAAAACATTTTAGAGTTTTAGAGATTCTTTTATTTTAAACCTATCCATGCTTTCCACATAAATCTTTACTTTTCACTGACTCAGGCATGAATTTGATATTCTTATCTTTGCTAATTGTCCCCTGGAAGTGGTAATATTTTCTATTCTTTGCTGATTTGGTGTGAGTTTACTGACCAAGCTAGGCTACCGTAGGCCCACCTAGAGCCTTAAATCAGAATCAGAGTCCAGGAAAGCTTGTTCCAGCCCAATTAAAGGACAGTCTGAGAGGTTAGGCTTTAACTTTGCTGATCCTGTTGATTGTCTCCCTGTGGATTAAAGACAAACCTTCCTTAACAAGCACATCAAGAAGCTTTGGTTTCCAGAACTCTCCAGGACCAGTAATTAATTCAGCTGGTAATGAGAGCACAGTTCTGAATTCTGGAAAGGAATCATTTAACTCTTCCTGTACTGGACCGCTAGTTTCCCTTTATTAATAGTCTCTTTAGCCTTTGCACTGTTTATTTGGGACAGTATAAAAATAACCTGTAGGAAGATTGCCTTTTTTAATGAAGTCAAATGATCTCTTAAGCATTTAAAAGTAAAAAATACCCTTCATCCCCAAAATGTACACACCTGAAAAACGAGCTTTTACAGCTTGATAATTAGCACTTTTAAAAGCTGTTCTGCCCCTGAATTAGAACTTGTATGCCAGCAACTGATTTCACTCTTGGTCCATTTTTTGGCTTGATGGGGGTTCTGCCTGTGGAAGTAGCCTTCTTTTTATGCTGTTTCTGTTTCTGCTGCCTCTCATATTGGCCTCTAAGATCATCTTCCTAGGAGTTTGAAACATTTCTCATCCAGAGATTTCTAGCATATAAATCATCTTTGAGAATTTTCCCAGTTCTGTCTTTCCTTTAATTATGGTTACCCTTGAGTCACATTTTCTGACATGTTCCATTAGTAATCTGCTTATACATTTCCCCCCTTTTTTTTCAATTGCGGGGAGAGAAAGAGCACATGTGCAAGAGGGAGCTGCTTGTATTAATACATATTTTTAATGCTCGAGGACCCAGCAGAATAAGTCACCTAAACTTCCTGTACATTGTGGGTGGGTTGGTAGTAGCTTGCTTGCTTCAAAGCAATAATTGGTCCAAATGGTCAAGTTGTTCCTTCTTGGTTCCAGCACCCTTTATTTCTCATCCTCAACCTTGTTTGCACAGATAGATACATGCTACCTTCTGCTTTTTTCCACTACACTCATCCTTGAAAGCTAAGGATTCATGTCTTTATGTACATTAGTGTGTTCAGTATTAGTAAATCACTTCAGAAAGCTTGCTGTTTCTTTTCATTGGGAGACTAAATTCCCTATTTTCCCTGATTTAAAAGTAAAATGTCGTTTATCTTTGAAATATTTCTTTTTGGCAAATGGTCATATTTTGACTTTGATAAAAACTTCATATAGATTGAGTACCCCCTGTCTGAAATGTTTGGGACCAGAAGTACATTAGATTTCATATATTTTTGGATTTTTTTTAACATTTGCATATACTTAGTGAGATATCTTGGGGATAGGACCACGACCTAAACAAAGTTTGTGTTTTATATACACCTTATACACTATAGCCTGATGATAATTTCATATGGTGCATGAAATAAAGTTTTGACAGTGTTTTGACTATGACCCATCACTTGAGGTCATGGGTGGGATTTTCCAAATGTGACATTCAAAACATTCCAGATTTCGGATCTTCAGATTAGGGATGCTCAACCTATAGCAGATTAAGGATTAAAACTGTGCTGGATTAAAGCCGTGATGTTTCTGAATCCTCATTTGTTTTACATTTACAGTAGTTTTATTTAATAGATTTGGAGAGAGGATGCTTAAAGCATCTACTTTAAAAAAAAAAAAAAGAACAGTTTTTTCTTATTATAAAATCAGAATTATCAATCAGTTGCCAAAGAGCTATAATGCACCTAATTTTATAACAAATTAACCTCTACATTTTAGAACAAAAGTTATGAATGCTGTAGAAGTTACTGAAAAAAGATGGCTTGATGGCTGAGGTAGTAATAAAACTGCTATTAATATACATGCTATCTCAGCCTCTTAATTGACCTTGTATATTTGCTATTACTATTTTTAATATCATTACATTTTAATATTTTTTAAATTAAGATTCAGAGATAATTGGGATTCAGAGCCAACTCTGAGTCTTGTGGTCTTTGTTGTTGTTGTTGCTGCTGTTTTGAGATAGAGTCTTGCTCTGTTACCCAGGCTGTAGTGTAGTTGAGCGATCATAGCTCACTGCAACCTCCGCCTCCTGGGTTCAAGCAATTCTCCTGCCTCAGCCTCCCAAGTAGCTGGGATTACAGGTGTGTGCCACCACGCCCGGCTAATTTTTGTATTTTCTGTAGAGAGGGGGTTTCACCATGTTGGCCAGGCTGGTCTCAAATTCCTGACCTCAGGTGATCCACCTGCCTCGGCCTCCCAAAGTGCCGGGGTTACAGGTGTGAGCCACTGAGCCCAGCCCTGGTATTCTTTTTGATAGAAAGTGCTAACTTTAGAGAAGTGAGGCTGAGTGCAAAGACTCACACCTGAAATCCCAGCACTTTGGGAGGTCAAGGCAGGAGGATCGCTTCAGGCCAGCAGTTTGAGACCAGCCTGGGCAACATAGGAAGACCCCCTTCTCTACAAAAAAGGAAAAAAAAAAAAAAAACAATAGCTGGGCATGGTGGCACATGCCTTTAGTCCCAGCTACTGAAGCCTGAAGCCAGAGGATCCCTTGAGCCCTGGAGGTTGAGGCTGCATTGAGCTGTAATTATGCCACTGCATTCCAGCCTGGGTCACAGAGCAAGATATCATTGAGAGAGAGAGAGGAAAAAAAAGAGAGAAAGAATACTTAGTATTTGTTCCACAAAGAATGTAGGACTTGCTGGGCACTAAAGAATGGAATAGGAGCATGGAAAGTAGTCCAACAAGGGGACAGACCAAAGGCAGAGAAGCAGGAATGGGCTTAGCAGTCCACCAGACAGTGCAGAGACTTGTCTGATGGAGGACCAAGGCTGCATGGTGAAAATTCACGGGAACTGACTGTAGTATGAGACCAGGTTGTGGAGGGTCTGAAAAGCTGGGCAGAAGGATCTAGTTTAGTTTCCAATTTGAAGGTGTTTTGAGCATTGGAGCTCTGTAGGTAACATTTAGGAAAACCTGTCTGGCAAGGATATGTGGGAAGAGGGAGTGAAGGGAGAACTTGGAGTCCCCAAGAAAGCCAACTAGAACGGTACACTAGCTTTGGGCTAGAAAGTTAGAATCAAGGTGAGGCTGGAGAAGAAGGGATAGACACCAGAGACATTTCAAAGAAAATAAAAGAATTGGACTTGCAGTGCATGACTAGATAAGTGTTGAAGGAGAGAAATAAAGATAACTGACATTTTAAGTTTGTCTGGGGAAAGGGTGGTTTTCTAGTTGCTAAGATAAAAAGGTTGAGAAGACAAGTAGATTGCAAAGAGGGTAGGGTAGCGGTTTAAGTGAGGAGGCTGATGCTGAGCCCACCTTTCAAGTAACAGTGAGTTACTAGAAGTCAGTTGGAAGACTGGGTGGGAGAGCCAAAGCCAAACTGAGGATGAAAGGTGTCCACGTCCAGGTGCCAGCGTGACCCAGAACGGAGGAGTATAAGGAACTGTTGGTGCAAATAGGGTGAGGCGTCAGAAGTGAAGTGATTACCAGAATTACGGAATATACAGGATTCCAGGTGGATCTGAGCAGACTGTGTCAGGCTAGTATTCTCCACAGGGAGTGCTTTCTGACCACTTTAGGATTTTTGGTTGGTTGGTTGAAGACAGGGTCTTTCTCTACTACCCCCTTTAGGATTTTTGTTTCACGGCTCACTGTAGCCTTGACCTTCTGGGCTCAAGCGATCCTCCTGCCTCAGCCTCTCGAGTAGCTGGGACTACAGGCATGTGCCACTGTAGCTGACTGAGTTTTGTATTTTCGGTGGAGACAGAGTCTCACTGTGTTGCCCAAGCTGTTCTCAAACTCCTGGGCTCAAGCGATCTGCCTACCTGAGCCTCCCAAGGTACAGGGATTACAGGTGTGAACCACTGTATCCAACCCACTTTAGGATTTTGTTAATTTAGAATTATTTAGCCTCCTAATTTCATTTTCTCCAGATTCTCCTAGGTATGAATATAACAGATTCTCCTTTTTGGAAACTGTTAATGGTATTCAAATAAAAAGGAGTTTATGAAAGTCTATGTCAGTTTGTTTCATCTATACCTCTCAGAAAGCCATTTTCTTAACATGAATTAATATACAATATTGTGTGAGGAGTAAGCCCTTTCCTGCTTTGTGTATCTGAGGCTAGAAAAAGACACACTCCCAAGAAATCAGGATAAAGGGAAAAATGACTTTGAGGTGTACTTTCTTAAAATAACTGAAGTAATGACCGCATGAGCCAGCCAGCTGATGGGTTTGCAAATGGATATGTTTCTATCAGCCTGCTGCTTGATGCCAGAGCCAAATATATATGGAGTATATTATATCATATCCTGTAGGCAGGAGACTGTCGGGGCATTGGGGGACTTAGAAAGAGAGGTGAAGTGGCAGGCTTGGCACAGGAATTAACAGCATGACTACCATCAGCCAGAACTTCATTAGGTAAATATTACTGATTGGGTTCATGGTTCCCTACTATATAACAATTTGTAACATATCTGGCAAAATAATATCTAATATTTATTATAATAAGATTTATACGAACACCTGATATTTACAGAAATCTTTAATATTATAATGTTGGTATACTCATTCTCTCATTAATACTTTAAGTATTCCCATTTCTGTTTTTTTCTTGTTTTACTTTATAACTACAAATCCACATCCCTAAGTGTGACTCATTGCTGAAAGTGGCCTCTTTGGTTTTCAGCTGCAGGGGCAGTGTAGATGCATCCTTCGTTGCAGGATGCTACTTATCTCTGGGGTGCTGTAGACCACCAGGTTAAAAGGAAAGCAGGAGGTCTGGGAAAGAGGCACAGATCATAACTTGATAAACTGCTTTTCTTGCCAAAAATCATTATCAGCGATTAAGAATATTCACAAAGTAGACCGACCCCCAACACACACGCAGTGTGGTTACTATGCCAGGAAGTAAGAATGGCAGTCTTTGTGGTTTAAAGCCTGTTTGGTCTGGATTTGATTTGTAAAATAAATCTGAATGAAGTCAATAATGCATTTAAATTTGCACATGCTTTACTCTATCTATATGTCAGACTCGTGGACAATGGCTTAGCTTACTAGAAACTTTCTAGAAGAGTTTTAGGGTTATTTTCCATTTTTTTTTTAAAGTTAAAGGTCTGTTTATTTTCATATATTTTATAATCAACCACCTTACTGAATTCTCTTATTGTTTATGGTAGGTTTTCATTTGATTTTTTGAGATTCTCTAGACATAAGGTGACTTCACCTATAAATAATGATGATTTTATCTGCTCAGCTCTTATTGCTCTCTTATCTAATTGCGTTGATTCCTACTTCCAGAACAGTGCTGAAAACACCCTGAGCTTGGCACCTTACAAGATGCATGGAAACTGTAGAAGGGAAATGAGCTATAGTACCAATAATATCTTGGGAAGCAGAAATTAAAAATTAAACTTAGGGTCAGATATTCTTACTCTTACAGGAAAAAGTCTACAAAATGCAGCCTAAGGTGCACTTTACCAACATATTTATAATTCTCAACCACCTATAGAGCTATAGGAGCCTATGGAAAACAGTGGGTTTTCATCATTCATATCTCAGAATTCTCTAGGACCTTCCTGGAAACCTCTCTGTTGTTTAAGGTTAGAATTTAAGGAGTCATAAACACACCCCAGATATCTTTCGTGAGTACTGATGACCATACTGTTCTCTTCCAGGCTCAGCTTCGGGCATTTATCCCAGAGATGCTCAAGTACTCCACAGGTCGGGGAAAACCAGGCTGGGGGAAAGAAAGCTGCAAGCCCATCTGGTGGCCTGAAGATATCCCCTGGGCAAATGTCCGGAGTGATGTTCGCACGGAAGAGCAAAAGCAGAGGGTGAGAGTTCCTCTGACTGAGTTGCCTGGTTGCTTTTCTATCCTAAATTAACCGCCTCAATTTTTGTCATTTCTACATCTTGTGCTATAAAGTCTTTGTGTAATCAGTTAGCCTGTCCCTCCAAAGATTGATGTTTTTTGATTTATAGCCTTTTCCATTTGTCGCTCCATCACTATACTATAAAGAGAAGACTGGGATGAGTCCATGAATTTACACTGCGTCTTCAGGGTTGCCTTTGGAGCAGTTTTGTTGTTGTTTTTATTGTTTTTTAAGATGGAGTCTCGCTGTGTCACCCAGGCTGGAGGGCAGTGGTGCAGCCTTGACTCACTGCAATCTCTACCTCCCAGGTTCAAGCAATTCTCCTGCCTCAGCCTCCTGAGTAGCTGGGACCACAGGTGCATGCCACCAAGCCCAGCTAATTTTTGTATTTTTAGTAGAGACAGGGTTTCACCATGTTGGCCAGGATGGTCTCCATCTCTTGACCTCATGATCCACCCACCTCGGCCTCCCAAAGTGCTGGGCTTATAGGCATGAGACACCGCGCCTGGCCTATGGAGCAGTTTTAATTTTATGAAGTGCTTGGGAAAGTCAAAGAAACTTGAAGTAAAATTATTAATCACTTTGAACACTTAGAAATGCTCTTATTTCTGGGTACTAAAAATAATTGAAAAATGTAAATAAGGAATTAGAGGGATATGAAATCTGCCAGATGAGCCTGCTAATAGCAAAACTTTTAGAAGAAAGATTAAACTACATACCATTTCTTACTTTTTTCCCTATTTATTTTTCATTTAGCTTGGAGGTTTACTGAGAATTAGTATGCCATTCTTTATTAGAATAATCTTTCTTTGGCCAGGTGCAGTGGCTTACGCCTGTAATCCCAACACTTTGGGAGGCCGAGGCGGGTGGATCACCTGAGGTCAGGAATTTGAGACCAGCCTGGCCAACATGGCAAAACCCCATGTCTACTAAAAGTGACAAAAATTAGCTGGGCGTGGTGGCGGGCACCTGTAATCCCAGTGACTCGGGAGGCTGAGGCAGGAGAATCGCTTGAACCTAGGAGGTGGAGGTTGCAGTGAGCAGAGATCATCACACCACTGCACTCCAGCCTGGCCAACAAGAGCGAAACTCCATCTCAAAAAAAACAAACAAACAAAAAAGAATAATCTTTTTTTGTAAGAAGTTTAAGAGTTAGGCCGGGTGCGGTGGCTCACGCCTATAATCCCAGCACTTTGGGAGGCCGAGGCGGGTGGATCACGAGGTCAAGAGATCGAGACCATACTGGTCAACATGGTGAAACCCCGTCTCTACTAAAAATACAAAACATTAGCTGGGCATGGTGGCACGTGCCTGTAATCCCAGCTACTCAGGAGGCT
>NW_016107392.1:6194538-6198511 GCF_001604975.1 Cebus imitator | reverse complement strand
CTCAGGTTGGAATAGAGTGTAAACCAGACTTTGATCAAGAAGAAACCAACGGGAAGCCTTCTTTGATACTTTGTCCTCAGCTTCTTTCTACCAGAACCAGTCTGTGGGAAATAATCTTAGGAGAGTTTCAGTTTGGTTTGGTTTGATTTGATAAAGGAGTAGCTGCTTATTACATATTGGGACTAAATAACCAAAGTTCTTTGTGGCTTAATGCGCTTTTCCGGTCTTTTGGTGACAGGTTTCATGGACCCAGGCACTACGGACCATAGTTAAAAACTGTTATAAACAGCATGGGCGGGAAGACCTTTTGTATGCCTTCGAAGACCAGCAAACGCAAACACAGGCCACAGCCACACACAGTATAGCTCATCTTGTACCGTCCCAGACCGTAGTCCAGACCTTTAGTAACCCTGATGGCACTGTCTCACTTATCCAGGTGAGTAAACCTGAGGACCACGAGACTGTGGTTTCTGAGGTGGATCAGTGGGCGTCTCACCTCAGACTGGGGAAAGTTTCCTTGGTGCGAACTCTTCTATGAACTTTATATAGCTCCTCAAGCTCTTCCTACCTGAAATTGATTTCTGAAGAATAGTTTAAATTCTTTGCATTTGCTAAATACAGAGCTATGAGTAACTTTCATGAACATTTCCAAAACAAAGCACTTTTAAAGGGCTTTTTTTTGTTGAAACAGGATCTCTCTCTGTATTTTATTTTTTAGTAGAGACAAGGCCTTGCTATGTTGCCCAGGCTGGTCTCAAACTCCTGAGCTCAAGCAATCCTCCCACCTCAGCCTCCTAAAGTGCTGGGATTATAGATGTGAGCCACTACACCCAGCCTTAAAATGACTTCTGTTTTACAGTTTCAGGGAATATTAGTTAATGATCAGGGAATATTCCTTCTGAGTTACCTCTTCTGAGGTAAAACACAATTCTTTTTTTTTTTAATTTTTTTTATTTTAAGTCAGAGTCTTGTTCTGTTGCCAGGCTGGAGTGCAGTGGTGTGATCTCAGCTCACTACATCCTCCATCTCCTGGGTTCAAGCAATTCTCCTGCCTCACCCTTCCCAGTAGCTGGGACTACAGGTGCGCACCACCATGCCCAGCTAATTTTTGTATTTTTGGTAGAGACGAGGTTTCACCACGTTGGCCAGGGTGGTCTCAATCTCTTGACCTCATGATCTACCCGCCTCAGCCTCCCAAAGTGCTAAAATTACAGACGTGAGCCACCATGCCAGGCAAAACACAATTTGTCAATTGGGAACCTCTAAAGTTCAGGTTGGGGTGAGAGTAAGAGTTGGTTGACCAGCAGTGGGCGTGGATGTGGTGATGTGATAGCTCTTCTAATATTAACTTATTTGGTTGAAGTAAAATCCTGAAACTTGTGATAGTCTATGAACTATAATTTTAGTGAGCTCTGATTTTAGACTTCACATCATAAGGCATATTTATTGTTATCTGTGCTGAATTTGGGATTAAATGAGTCTTAGCTTCTGAGTAAAGGAGAGGTAGAAGGATCCATCCACTGACACTTACCACTTTCCATATTTTTCTTTAGGTTGGTACAGGGGCAACAGTAGCCACACTGGCTGATGCTTCAGAATTGCCAACCACAGTCACCGTTGCCCAAGTGAATTATTCTGCCGTGGCTGATGGAGAGGTAAGAAGAGGATGCTATCTGCATCTTCTTAAATATTTGAATGTATAATGAGGGAGAAGCGAGGATCCAGAAGATGGAGTAGTCTGAACGTCTGCAGCACTCTTTCATTTAAACCTTTTGAAACATCAGACCATGAAAGTTTTGGAAAGTGTCTTATACTATGTGTATTACTTGTAACAGTCAAGATTCATGGATCATTATGACTCAAACTGTCAGGAACTTAAAATTTTACATTTGAATGTATAGTGTTTGATATGATACACAATACAGAGAGATTATCCCTTTAATATTTTTATGCTGTGAATCCCAAAGAATTTCATCTTTGGTCTTTATGAAACAAAAATGGTACATTAAAACTGGAACTGCCTAAGGGAAACCTTCTTTGAAGGGAAAAACATATTTGCAAGTCAGTAACGTGATTTATGCCTTTGAAAAGATTTCTTAGAATCTGTCCTTACCAAAATTGGGGTAATTATGGGACGTTAACCTAAAGACAGCCAACCTTTATTGATCACTTGGTGGGCTAAACACTCGACCCTATGGAGTACAAGTTCTGTTATCATCTTCACTTTAAAGATGAGAAAACTGAAACATGCTGAGCTTAGGTGATTTGCCCAAAGTCAGAGCAGTGTTGAAGCTGGATAACACATTGAGAAAAACGTTATCTAGTCTCTGAGCCATTGGTAAGATTCAACAAGTGAAGGAAGGGGTTTGTTAACATCACCATGAGTGTTTCCCCCTGAAGATACAGGTGTGGTGTCCTGAAGTTTGAAAAACAGACAACAGATGTCAAAGAGCAGTATCAGGAATAAAGCTAAGAGTATTATGTCACCCTTGCTGAGAGCCATGGAGCATTTCCCCTTAGAACACCACAAAGTCACTTTCATTTGTGCTCCTCAGGAGAAGGGGAGAACTGGCAAAGGCCGCATAGCTGGGAGATGGAGGGAGAGTGCACTGCAGGCTCCTGGGCCAGCCTGCACGTACCAAGCCTCTGTGTAGTAGCAGTTGTGTAGAGTTGATTCGCACAGGATCTTTGCTGTCATGGGACTCCAGTCTAGTGGGGAAGAGAGATATCTACATAAATGAACTCTAGCCCTGCTGTAAGGGATGCTGCAAAGTGTGTGTGCCTCCTTTGTACCTAAGGAGCCTGGGAAAGTTTAGGACACTGAAAAACTTGGTTATTGGGTGAGGAAAGGTGAAGGTTGACAGGACATTTATTTTCTAAGTATAAAAACATCATTAAAGGATATGGATTAGCAAAGCAAAGGATTTGTCAGTCCTGGCAGACTAAACGCGATGACACTCCTTTAAGTCTGAAAGAGGTGGAAAAACAAGGGTACAGTTAGGAGATTTGTTTGTGTTTGGCTTAAAGTTATCAACCATATCTCTCTACTGAATGTTTCCTGGCACTATTTAAAGAAAGTAAGTTTGTATTTCCTTTAAAAAAATTTTTTTGACACATAATATGTATAATGTATTTATGGAGTTGTGTTTCTTTTCAGAGTCTCGCTGTGTTACCAGGCTGGAGTGCAGTGGTGCAATCTCAGCTCACTGCAACCTCCGCCTCCTGGGTTCAAGCAATTCTCCTGCCCCAGCCTGTCGAGTAGCTGGAACTACAGGCGTGCACTAGCACGCCCAGCTCATTTTTGTATTTTAGCAGAGACAGGGTTTCACCATGTTGGCCAGGATGGTCTCGATCTTTTGACCTCGTGATCCGCCTGCCTCGGCCTCCCCAAAGTGCTGGGATTTCATGCATGGGCCACCAAGCCCGGCCAGAGTTGTGTTTCTTAAACACTTCTCTGGGACTAAGTCCATGAAATATACTTTGCTAAATAAGATACAAAAGTAATCAATGTATTCAGATATTCATAGAAAATATTTTTAAAATCTCAGTTGTATGTCTGTGGCTTTTCTGGCATACCAACATCATTGTTAAGCCAGCTATTGTGGAGGTTGGTGAATGACATATATAAAGTTTTCATAGCCTTTTGGTAAATACCTGGATTCAGTAAGATGAAAAGAAAATACTCTTCCTATACTTAGAGTGAAATGAAAATGACAGAGAGAAAGCCTAGGTTATATCAGAAAGTGACATGTTTAGATTATATTCTGTTTCCATTTGCCATCTGATTTATCTTAGATGTTGACATAGTTGTTAGTTTTGAACCATAAGAACTGTAATCACTGGGCTGGGCGCGGTGGCTCACGCCTGTAATCCCAGCACTTTGGGAGGCTGAGGCGGGTGGATCACAAGGCCAAGAGATCGAGACCATCCTGGTCAACATGGTGAAACCCCGTCTCTACTAAAAATACAAAAA
>NW_016107392.1:6174575-6193520 GCF_001604975.1 Cebus imitator | reverse complement strand
TAGAGACGGGGTTTCACCATGTTGACCAGGATGGTCTCGATCTCTTGACCTCGTGATCCACCCGCCTCAGCCTCCCAAAGTGCTGGGATTACAGGCTTGAGCCACCGCGCCCGGCCGAGACATGAATTTTAAACTGAACCATCAATATATGTCACAGTTTTGAATCGCATGACTCATTTTAGATGCATTTTTATGAATGTCAATTTACCTTAAATATGGGCAGGCTGAATAACAAGTAGGAAAAACATAAATAGTATTTTTTCTTCCATCCATCCCTTCAGTAAACACTTTTTGAGCCCTGTGCCAGGTACTATAGGTGCTATAGCTAGTAAAGACTCCCCTTTCCCTTAAGGAGCACATAGGTAGATAGTAGAGAAAAGCAAAGCACAATTGCAGTGACATAAGGGTCTGTTAGCAGCAAGCCCAGGGTGCTGCAGAACAGCAGAGGAGAGGCCCTCATCTTGGACTTTAGGGGAGTGGAGTTATCTCAGGAAACACTTCCCAGAGGTAGCCCCCAAGCTTAGACTAGAGGGGAAAACCAGCAAAACAAAGGAGAGGGATGGGACTTCTGTGTCAGATGGAGCAGCACGCTCAGTGCATTGACTTATGAAAGCGTGGAACAGCCACAGTTTGAAGGGCCACATGGTAGTGGGCCTGTCTCAGAAATGCATAGTAGCTAATAGGACACCTTCTGAATATCTTCCCCTCCCAGGGCCTGTGGTCCTTTCTTTGGGGCATGGTGACATCCAGGCACAGATAACTACACACCAGCCCCCAACAGATGGGAAGGAAGTGCAACAAGAGGTTGCACAAACACAGTTTAAGAAAACACTGAGACTCAGGAATAGGAACTTCCAAAGAGATGTCAGCACCTGAGCTGATTTCTTGATCACCTGCCATGTTTCTGAGTAGAAATCTCTTCCTCTGTTCTCCTCGTATTTTCTCTTCATCCTTTATTGTCATTCCATGCCATAAAATTTAACATTCTTAAATTATACTGTATATGACAGCATTCTAATGCTATTTTCACTGCAAATATAATTGTAACTAAATGCGTCTATATTGACTTGCTGCTTTTGGAGTTTGAGGACTTGAGAGAGCTCAGGAGAGCAGCAGCATGGGCCTGGCTAAAATAGAGGTGCAGATCAGGAAAGAGGAAGACTGTTCACTGGCAGTGGGCAACAGTGCCGCCCGCCCGGCTTCAGTGGATGTTTTGAGTGGACTCATCAGCACCTAAGAATTGATGATAGTGCAGCTTGCCTCTTACAGTGGCAGCACTGGCAGTGATGTTCATTGGAGCAATGAGATCAAAGCAACCAACCTTGGGAAGCAAGAGCTTTGGTGTTCCTAAGAGGCAGCTGTAGGATATCTCTGCCTCAGGAGTGATGGGCCCTGAAGACTTGGTGGCACAATTCACTGCCCATGAGAACTCAGGACAAGCACTAAGGTAGCTCAGAGGAATGTCTTTCTTTGGGAGGCTTTTGGCAAACATTCTGAAAAGCATTATCATAATCTTAAGTATGATGACAGAACTAAAGCAGGAGACATTTAAAATATCTACCTCTTAGAGCCTGGGGCACTTTCTTTGGGACACAGTAAAAGGCAGGCACAAGATAACTAGGCACTAGGCCCCAGCATGTGAAGCAGGAATAGCAAGAGCTGCAGTAAGCACTGCTAAGGTCCTGAGACCCAGGAGTCCAAAAGTACTACCGTACTTCTGAATAGAAATTGCTTTTGCCGCCCCTGCTTCTTTTCAGTTTTGAGGGTGGATAATTAATCAACCAGTATATATTGAGCAAAATGGACTGAAATAACTAGATACAGCTATTCAGAACTGTCTCTAAATGCAAAGAATTACGCTAAAATTGGTGGTCCTGTACCCCGGGCCAGAGGGAACATTTGGCAATATCTGGGGACATTTTTTACTGTCCTGAATGGGGAGGGTGCTATTGGCATCTAGTGGGTAGAAGCCAGGATGCTGCTAACCATCCTGCAATGCACAAGACAGCCCCACCACCAAGGATACCCAGCCCAAAATGTTAGCATGCCTAGACTGAGAGACTCTGTGCTATGTCTAGCAAACCTGGATTCTCATGTACTCTATCAGCAGAGAGTATGGTTTTTGTTTTGGGGTTTTTTTGCAGTGGTCAGGGAGAGAGTCTTTGTAATTTCTCTTCTACTAAAAAGAAAGCAATTTTTGCTACACCTTAAAAAATTAGTTTCTGAGGCCGGGCACAGTGGCTCACACCTGTAATCCCAGCGGTTTTGGAGGACGAGGCGGGCGGATCACTTGAAGTCAGGAGTTCAAGACCAGACTGGCCAACATGGTGAAACCCTGTCTCTACTAAAAATACAAAAATTAGCCGGGTGTGGTGGCATGTGCCTGTAGTCCCAGCTACTGGGGAAGCTGAGGCAGGAGAATTGCTTGAACCAGGGAGGCGAAGGTTGCAGTGAGCCAAGATCATGCTGCTGCACTCCAGCCTGAGGGATAGAGTGAGACTCTGCTTCCAAAAAAAAGAAAAAAGAAAAAATTTGTTTCTGAATTTAGCAGTTTCCATCAAAAAATTAAAATGCAAAAATAAGTTTGATCTATAATTCTACCTCTAGACATTTATCCTATAAATAGACTCACATGTGATATACAAAGTATAGTAGTATATAAGGATCTTCATCACAGCACTGTTACTAGCAAAAGACTGGAAACCACCTAAATGTGCATTAAAAGATGACTTGTTAAATAAATCATGATGTTTCTATATAATGCACTGCTTCCCAGCTCTTTGGGAGGCTGAGGTGGGCAGATCACCTGAGGTTGGGAGTTCGAGACCAGCCTGACCAACATGGAGAAACCCCATCTCTACTAAAAATACAAAATTAGCCGGGCATGATGGTGCATGCCTGTAATCCCAGCTGCTCGGGAGGCTGAGGCAGGAAAATTGCTTGAACCTGGGAGGTGGAGGATATGGTGAGCCAGTATCGCGCCATTGCACTCCAGCCTGGGCAACAAGAGCAAAACTTCATCTCAAAAAAAAAAAAAAAAAAAAAAAAAAAAAAAAAAAAAAAAAAAAAAAAAAAAAAAATGCAATGCTATGCAGCCATTCTTAAGAATCATGAATGAGTAGTTTTATATGTTCCAAAAATAGAATCATTTCAGAGATACACTGTTTGTGAAAAAAGCAAGATACAAAAGATATGTCAAATATGCCGCCATTTTTATTTTAAAGAGGAAGGAGTAGAAAGGAGAAATAGGGGGTGTATGTGTGTAAATATACTTCCATATAGAGGGAATAGCTCTGCAAAGGTACATGAGAAAATAGGTGCATTACATGGAAATATTGTGTAATGATAAAAATAATAAAAGAAAAACAAGGAAAATAGGCACAGCGGTACACCCTTTGGGCAAAGTGTCTAGAGTACTGGTATCATATTCCCTTTAATACAGTTTGAAATTTTGGTATAGTTTGATTTTTTTTTTCCCTCCCATGGCCTATTTCTAACTTTTAAACTTCATTTATTTACTTATTATTTATTTATTTAAATTGACAAAAGTTGTTATATATTTATCATGTACAACATGTTGTTTTGAAATATGTGTACATTGTGAAGTAAATTGAGAAACATATTTAAAAGTGTATAATGGTCCTGGCATGGTGACTCACACCTGTAATCCCAGCACTTTGGGAGGCTGAGGTGGGTGGATCACCCAAGGTCAAGAGTTCAAGACCAGCATGGCCAACATGGTGAAACCCCATCTGTACTAAAAATACAAAAATTAACCAGGAATGGTGGCACACACCTATAGTCCCAGTTACTCGGGAGGCTGAGGCAGGAGAATCACTTGACCCAGGAGACAGAGGTTGCAGTGAGCTGAGATCGTGCCATTACACTCCAGACTGAGCAACAGAGGGAGTCTGTTTCCGTCCCCCAAAAAAAGGGTACAGTAGAAGGTCTTGCTTTCTGTCTCCCATCCAGCTTGTTTCCAGCTGCTCTCAACCCCACACATACAATGCAGAGAATATATTTAGTGGCTTCTTTTGTGTGTCCTTCCAGAATTTCTTTATGCAAATGCAAGCAAATTCAGGTATATGTTCTAATACCCCCTTTTTTATGCAAAAGATAGCATGCTTAAAATTCTGTTCTGTACATTGCAGGTCATGTTAACTTTAAAGAGTATGTGTATTTAGCCAAAAAGTAGCAGTTACTAGAAAAATTACTTTTAAAATTGTACTTTTGTGGCTTTGTTTTTTTACAATCTTGTCCTTTCTGCCTCAGGTGGAACAAAATTGGGCCACGTTACAGGGAGGTGAGATGACCATCCAGACGACGCAAGCATCAGAGGCCACCCAGGCAGTGGCATCATTGGCAGAGGCCGCAGTGGCAGCTTCTCAGGAGATGCAGCAGGGAGCTACAGTCACCATGGCGCTTAACAGGTGGTGGCAAGAGTCCGGGAATAAATGAGAATCGTAAATCTGTCCCTGCAGATATGGGTGGAGGCCTCTTAAAGAGAAATGTATCTCAGTTTGCCACAATTGGCAGTTGGAACTTAACGCTCTCAGCCCATAAGATATTGTAGTTTGGCCTATAATAGGTCAGTCCCTACCGAGAAAAATTAAACTTCTTTCCTTCGAGCGTGCTTAGGAAAGGTGATGTGAAATGGAATCCTCCAGTAAAAGGTAGTTTCCAAAACTCAATTGTATTGTTTGCTGCTTAGTTCCTTCTACTGGCTGTGGATGGAAAGATCATCTTTGTAACACTCTTGACACCACCCAGCCCCAACAACCAGTGCAGCCTTTCTGACCTCCAGCCCAGGCCTGCTGGTCAACCCTTCCCCTTTATCCTATTCTGTGTCCATTAACCAGAAGCAACAAGGCTTGAGTGCTTTATGTTTTCAAGGGATACAGAACAAATTAAGATGCTTCAGATTAATTGTCCTTTTACCCTACAAAAGAAATTGTATTTTTGAGGGGGTATTCATCCATGTTGAAGCATCAAACAGCTGATTTTACTTGCTTTTGAGAAAATGTGTTGCCCTTGCTTATCAGTGAGCTCAAGATAAATAAGTTTTGGGTTATTGGGGAAAATAAGGAACTTTTCTCTTGAGGTATGTTAGGAAGGATGCTGCTGAATGGGTTGCTCCAAGAGCTGGTTTCTAAAAGTCGATTGTATTGTTCGCTGCCTGATTCCTTCTCCTGGTGTTGACAGGAAAGATCAGCTTCATATCATTCTCCCTCTTCTTCATTCCTGATGCAGTTGTATTTTTAATGAACCCGGGCAATTTTAATTAATGGTCAAAAGTGTGAGAATTGACACCAGATTACTTGGGTTTGAAGCCCAGCTCTGTCACTTACAAGCTGTTTGGCATCCAGCAGTTCATTTGAACTCTCAGTAGCCAGGATCTTCTATTCTGTGAAATGGAGGTGATCACAGTACATGCCTTCTAGGGGTGTTAGGAGAACTGAGGTCAGTGCATTGCATGCAGTAAGGCTGCTCTTCTCGTGCATAGCAGCTATTAGTGCCTGATAGTCACTGAACTTTGATGGCATGCCAGCACGCTACTGGGTAAGGTTGTAAATAGAGAAAAGGGTGCTCTAGCATATACTCTACCCTCAAAGAAATCATACTCTTATAGGGGAGACTGACTTAAGTAAAACACTTAGCAAACAGTATGACTTATAGTGTAACTCACTATTGAATTGTATGGTAAAGACTATGAACATTGTAGAAATTCAGGAGGGGGATCACCTCCCCCAAATATGAACTCAGTGAAAGGTTTAGATTGATCATGATAGATGCTAGAGAGCTGTGATGGATTTGTGTACAGTTCACAGTATGAGGCTATATAGTGCAGGGTTTCAGAGTCATACAGATTCAGGTTTGAATCCTGGCTCCACCACTCACTAGCCATTTGATCCTGAGAAACACAACCTCTGAGCCTTGTTTTCCCTGTTGTTATAATGAGGATAATACTCATCACACAGAATCATGTATATGAGATGATAGAGGTAAAATTCTCATTGCAGGGTCCAACCCATAGTTAGCACTTCAAGAATTATAGTTATTATCATTTAAGTTGTATTTTAAGAGTTGTCTCTTCTGAATTGATTATAGTGAGAGGAGATAGATCAGTTAGGAAGAGGCACTCCAGGTATGCCTTGTTAAGATCTTAGAAACTAAAGTAGTAAGAATGGAGGTAAAGTGATTCATTTCAAAGGAAGTATGGCTAGGGCTTGGTGGTTGATTAGGAATTAGAAACTGAAACACACATACACACACACACACACACACACTCTCTCTGTCTCTCTCTCTCTCTGTCTCTCTGTCTCTCTCTGTCTCTCTGTTTCTTTCTCTCTCTCTCTCTGTCTCTCTCTCTGTCTCTCTCTGTTTCTTTCTGTCTCTCTCTCTGTCTCTCTGTCTCTCTCTCTCTCTCTCTCTCTCTCATCTTCTCAAAGTTACCCAGCTAGTTCCTAGTGATCAGAACATTTTTTTCAGCCCATTGAGCCATGTTGGTCTTCATTTCTTTTTTTTCCCCCACTCAGGTATATACCCACCATGTTGCTTTTCAGTAACATGAAAGTCTTATTTGGTTCCTTACACTTGGCTCAATTCTACCCCTCCCTTTGAGAGAGACACTCAGATAAACTTCCTGAAAGGCATAGCCAAAGTGAGACGATCCCTCACTTTAGTTCAGACCCCCCACCCCACCGTAGCTTGGGGCCTAACAGGCCCTCATTGAAGACCAGCAAAACTTGATTTCATTGCGACTTGCAGCCAACACCTTGGGTATTACAATGAAGTGTGTATGCCCTGGGAACTCTGTACATAGTGGAAAATATGAGGCACATTTGGGCTCCCTTTGTTGTAAGGACCAGGGCTTATTCTAAAGGCAAGAGGGTAATAGTATCCCCTGAAGGCTTGTTAACAAAATCAGATGCAGCTGAGGTGGCTACAGTGTTTACTCCAAAGGAAGGAGAATGTGTTCACTGTGGCATAGAGGAGGAATAAAGAGATGTTGAAATCTCATTGCAATCAGGTAGTTCGATGCCCCAGTGAGTCTTAGGGGTTGGTGTATTGCAGCTTCTGCTGGGGATAAAGAAACCAAGCTTGGCAGCAGAGACTAGACTATAGCAGACTCTTAGGGGAACATCAGGGCTTTCTGAACCTGAGAGGTAACCCACGGTCTGATGTCTTAGTCAGGAGGGTTGGATGCAAGGCACAAGCCCTTGACATTTGCTTCCTTGTGGATGAGATGCACTAGAATCATTTCGTCCCTGCACTCTGAACCTCTTCACAGAATTAATGCTGGAAGTCATCTCAGTGAGAAATACACAGAGAAATCTGGTCTTTGTTGCTGTGATGACAAAGCAGTTTCATAATCTGCCCTCTTGCAGCTTGTCTCTGTTTCAGGTGGAGATAAAACAAGCATGGTTCTCTAATAACCACCTGCACCTCTGCTGCAATGTAAACAGCAGATGTGGGCTCAGGGGGAGAAGGGAGAGGAAGCTACGTGCAATGGCAGGCTGGGGAGTAAGGAGGCAGAGGGGCTTCTTCATCTTGTACAGGGTAAAATGCAATCAGGACAGTTGCAGGACAGACTTGTTTCTCAACCATGCAGTTAAGAGAGTTTCATACTGCAAGTCACAACAAGGGCCCAGGGCTCCACAGCCTTTAGCCCACCCTGACTTTCTAACAACCCCAAGTGTACGGTATGGAGAAATTGTCCTTTAAAAACCTAAAAACTATGTTAATTTTCAATTTCAAAATAAAGAATAAATCAGAACCTTTGGAAAGGAGGTGAGAAGGGAATCAAAGCGAACAAATGAGCAGAACATCACAGCTGTAAAAAAATTTGTGTGTGTATATACATACATATATATATATACATATGGCTTATATGTATAAGCTATTTAGCCTGAACAACCTAAGAGGAAAGGAAGTGAAGTCATCATTTGCTTGTGAGACAGTGATTAATTTGAATTTTCAGTTCTTTGGTTAAGCTGTCCTGGACTTGTAGTTCCTCTTAAACATGTCCTTCTACAAAACCATTTCCTGTATATGGCCAGGATAGTTCTTGCATGTAGAGATCATGATATGGCTTTGTAGACTTACTCTACATTTCTAAAGTAGTGGAAACTTAATTGATAGCATATTGTCAATACTGAGACAGTATTTATTATGTGTCTACTGTGTGCAGTACTGTGACTCAGTGCTATGGGGAAATATACTTAGATTAATTCCTCTTCTCAGGGAATTTTAGAATGTCCTTTTTTTTGTTGTGAAGATTTTGCTTTTAAAAAATGAGTCATATTTTGAAAGAAAAATTTGCTCTTAATCTTTAAGATGAAAATATTATTGACTTAAAATTAGACATATTATTAAAATAAAATGGGGCTTTATATACGGACTGGTATTTGTCCAATAACATGGGATGGAAAACTTAGAATTCTTGTCTGGAATAGAGGTCAGGGATGGTACAACTGCTTTTCTTTCCTATAGGTAAAGATGAGACACAGATAAAAGGTTGATGGAAACCTCTTATTTGTAGCTCTGGTTTTGAAATGACTTTTGTCTCAAAATTGTAAAGTGGGTCTAGTTCAGGGACTTTTTAATTCCATTCACCTTTTTAAGTGAATGTAATCTTTTTCTATCATTTAGTTTGATCATTTCCCATAAAGTTGAGTGTGAAAGGTTAGAATCGCTCTGGAAATGACAGCCCCACTTGCCACAGGCGTCATCATTTTCTTTATGCCCTATGGAAAGACCCTAACTAGGGGTAGAATAACTAATCGTACTGACCTGTCAACCTGTCACCACCATTGCATTGGACCCTTCATATGGCATTCCATATTGTTTCAGGGCGTTGCTGATTTTCAGCCTTTCTTCTACCATACCATATTTTAGAAAGAAGTTAAAGAAAGTAACTTCAAGTTTTTAGGGCTTCAAGTAGCATAAAATGAGTGTGATGAGGTGCAGGTACACTTTCATGTCCAAGCTTGAGGAGCTGCCCTCTCCCTTCGTTGCCCATGAAACTCATCCTGCAAGAGTGTGTTCAGGATGTACAGGAGGGGCAGGATGTCATCTTTGATGGTTATAAAGATGAGATTATTATAAATTACGAGAAGAACTGTAGGGAGTAAGCAGTCATTGAGGTGACCTTATAGGATCATATTTCCATGTAAACTATTCTCATTTAGTTTTCTTCTTTGGACTATCACACAGCTTTTTCCAAAGAACATACTTTTCTACTTTCCATAAAGCCTCAGGTCACAGTGTAAATATTTGTATCATTAATCATTGACAGGTGGATGCTGTAAAATTGGCTGGTCATATATTTACTTATTTATTCTTTCTCTTTTTTTTCTCCGATATCGGTAATTAATAAAATTTCCCAATAGTTGGTAGTAATGTTTATTAATATAAATGTCTTTTTATTTTATTTTATTTTATTTTTTGGAGACAGATTCTTACTCTGTCACCAGGCTGGAGTACAGTGGTGCAACCTCGGCTCACTGACACCTCCACCTCCCGGGTTCAAGCAATTTTGCTGCCTCAGCCTCCTGAGTAGCTGGGACTACAGGCATGTGCCACCACACCTGGCTAATTTTTGTATTTTTAGTAGAGACAGGTTTTCACCATGTTGGCCAAGATGGTCTTGATCTCTTGACCTCGTGAGCCGCCTGCCTTGGCCACCCAAAGTTCTAGGATTACAGACGCGAGCCACCACACCCAGTCTATTAATATAAATTTCTTAGCAAAATATTAAAAAGTAAGGCCTTAGGTACTAAAAATTATTCATTAAAGTCTGTCTAATAAATACTTACAAAGCTCTTTAAAATTAAACTCTATCATGAAAAATGTAAAGAACAGCCTTAGTAGTAATTCCAGATCAAGGGTCCCCTTGGTCTCTGAGTTCATATTACAGATATTATGAATAACTGGCTGTGGATGCCAGATCACCAGGAGGTGTGTCAGCAGAGAGCATGAGCTCAGCTATACGGGCTGCCTGTGAACTCAATGATTCTGCTCAGCTTTTTGCACAACTTCAGTTATGTCCCAAATTCTTTTATGAAGGAAACAAATAAATGTAAAATATGTCATCATGACCTTGTAAGTCAAAGGAAACCTGGAAATTAAATTTTGTTTATTTTTTCCACATGAAAGCAATTGCCACATCTAAACAACTCAAAAAAAAGGAAAAATTAATTTTGCATTTAATTTATCATTTTGAATAAATGTCAGAGAATATCGACATGGAGGAAATAGAATGTTAAGTGAAAAAAGTGAGCTTTTAAAACTATTTGTATGAAAAGGGTACTGACAGTAACTAGTAGCCTTATGAAGAAAGAAAGATTTCGGTAAAGGTAAATACATTAATATTATTAAGATGTTAGCTGGGCGAGGTGGCTCATGCCTGTAATCCCAGCACTTCGGGAGGCCAAGGCAGGTGGATCACCTGAGGTCGGGCGTTCGAGACCAGCCTGACCAACATGGAGAACCCTGTCTCTAGTAAAAATACAAAATTAGCCAGACATGGTGGCACATGTCTGTAATCCCAGCTACTCAGTGGGGCTGAGGTAGGAGAATCGCTTGAACCCGGGAGGCAGAGGTTGTGGTGAGCCAAGATTGTGCCATTGCACTCCAGCCTGGGTGACTAATTTTTGTATTTTTAGTAGAGACAGGGTTTCACCATATTGGCCAGACTGGTCTTGAACTCCTGACCTCAAGTGACCCGCCCGCCTCAGCCTCCTAAACTGCTGAGATTACAGGCATGAGCCACCGTGCTCGGCCCTTCTTTTTTTTTTTTTTTTTTTTTTTTTTTGGTAGAAATAGAAAAGCCTGTCCTAAAATGTCTGGAACCTCAAGGGACCCTGAATAGCCAAAACAATATTGAAAAAAGCAAAACTGGGTCAGGCGTGGTGGCTCACACCTATAATCCCAAGACTTTGGGAGACCGAGGCAGGTAGATCACCTGAGGTCAGGAGTTTGAGACCAGCCTGGCCAACATGGTGAAACCCTATCTCTTCTAAAAATACAAAAAGAAAAAAAAGAAAAATAGCCAAGCATGGTAGCAGGTACCTGTAATCCCAGCTACTTGGGAGGCTGAGGCAGGAGAATTGCTTGAACCCCAGAGGCAGAAGTTGCAATGAGCTGAGATCAAGCCACTGCACTCCAGCCTGGGTGACAGAGCAAAACTCTGTCTCACAAAAAAAAAAAAGAAAAGAGCAAAACTGGAAGACTCACACTTTTTATTTCAAAACTTAACACAAAGCTGTAGTAATCAAAACAGTATGGTACTGGCATAAAGACAAACATATAGACCAGTGGAATAGAATTGAAAGCTTAGAAATAAACCTTCACATACATGGTCATATGATTTTTGACAAGGGTGCCAAGACCAGTCAAGGGGAAAGGACTGCCTTTTCAGCATTGAAAACTATTAAGAAAACTGGATATCTGCATACAAAAGAATGAAATTGGACCTTTACCTAATGCCCATGTATAAAAACTAACTCAAAGCGATTCCGTGACCTACAACTATAAAACTCTTTGAAGAAAACATGGACAAAACTTCATGACATTGGATTTGGCAGTAATTTCTTGGATATGACAAAGAAAAAATAGACATAGGATTTTATGAAAATTTTAAAAATTTGTACATCAAAAGACACTATCAACAGAGGAAAAAGGCAAGCCACCGAATGGGAGAAAATATTTACAAATCATATCTGATAAAGGATTGATGAATATATAGAGAACATCTAAACAACAACAAAAACTCTATTCAAAAATGGGCAAAGGCCTCGAATAGACATTTCTCCAAAGAAGCTATGCAGATGGCCAATAAGCACAAAAAAAGATGTGCAACATCACTAATCAAAAGTACAGTGAGCTATCTCCTCACACCCATTAAGATGGCCACAATCCAAAAACAGAAAATAACAAGTGTCGGTGAGGATGTGGAGAAATTGGAACCCTTGTGCATTATTGGTGGGAATGTAAAATGATATAGACACTGTGGAAAACAATATGATAATTCCTCAAAAGATTAAAAATGGAACTACCATATTTTGCAGCACATCCACTTCTGAGCATATATCCCAAAGAATTGAAAGCAGGATCTCAGAGAAATATTTATATGCCTGTGTTCGCAGCAGCATTATTTATTCACAATAGCTAAAACATGGGAGCACCCAGGTGATCATCAACAGATGAATGGATACACAAAATGTGGTATATTCTACACAGTGGAATATTACTTACCCTTTAACAGGAAGGAAATTCTGACAAATGCTACGACATGGATGCACCTTGAGAACATTCTGCCAAGTGAAATAAACCAGACACAAAAGGACAAATACTGTGTGGTTATGCTTATGTGAGATAGAGTAGTCAAAATCATAGAGACAAAAAACAGTTGTGGATCTAAGACCTAAAACTATCAAACTCTTAGAAGAAAACATAATGACATTGGATTTGCCAGTGATTTCTTAAATATGACAACAAAGGCACACACACCTATAGTTCCAGCTATTTGCGTCAGGAGACTAAGGCAGGAGGATCACTTGAGCCCAGGAGTTCGAGACCAGCCTGGGCAGCATAGCGAGACCCTGTCTCTAAAAAATAAAAACAAAAATGAAAAAAATCATTGAGGCAGAAAGTAGAATGGTGGTTGCCAGGGGCTAGGGAGATGGTAGAACAGGAAGTTTAATGGTCCAGAGTTTGAGTTTTACAAGATGAAGAGAGTCGTGGAGATGAGTGAAGGCGGTAGTTGCACAGCATTCTGAGCGTATTGAACATCCCTGAACTGCACACTTAAGTGTTAAGAATGTAATTTTATGTTATATGCATTTTACCACAACAAAATAATTTTAAAAACTGTACAGTACAATCCTAATGATTATCTTTTTAAAGTTGTGGTTAAGATTAGAAGGAAATAATTATGATATTTTAAATTTTCTTTTATACTTGAGTTTGCCCAAGCTATCTATAAAAACAAGTGTATTGCTTTTATAATCAGAAAAAGATAACTGTGTAAAACACAGGCATAAAAATTAAAAAGCAAGACAAATTAGTAAGAAGGGGAAATTTTTCTATTTAATGAGACTTTTCTGTCCATTCGGTTTCTTTTACTTCTTCCTAAAATCTTTACAGTGACCAGGAGGTCTTTTGCAGGGGAATTACTATATCTGCTGTCTTACATGTCTGCTGACTGTCTTAGGTGAAAGAGACATTACTGAGTTTGGTACCTGTGGCTTTGCTCACAGCCCTGACATGTTTGCCCCGATTAGTCCCTGTCCTCTTACCCATCTCCACTTACAGCCTGTGCTTGCAAGACCACTGCCGTGTTACAGCTAAGTCTGCAGCTTCAGAGCAAAGCCGACTCAACTGGCTTATTTATCCACTTCTGCTAACTAAATGGCATCACCATCTCTATTCCATGCCCACTTCTTTCTTTTTTATTTTTATTTTTTGTTATTTTTTCTCCATGCCCACTTTCAGTAGTCCCTGAGTAACTGCAAATTGACACCTGATACTTTCCCAGAAGGGATCATGAATTTGCCTGTTTTTTCAACGGATCATGAAATTTGGATGGCAAATTATAATCTTAGAATTGTCAGGAATTTTTCTTCCTTACTGGCCCATAAAAATAATAGTATGTCTTATAGTTTGTAGCATCATAGGATCAAGGAAAATGGGTATTTATGCATATAGTAAAAGCATATCGCAAAGAAAAGAAAGAAAAATGAGACACACACTGCTAAAATAGTACTTGCTATAAACAAATGGTTAATGTCTCTATTCTACAGAGCATTTGTGCAATGTAGGGAGGTTTATTATTTTGTTGTATTTATAGAGGCAAACAGTTTGGGCTTGTAGTGCTAATTTTACATTTTAAGTCTTTGTTTTAATCCTGCCTGCATATACAGTGGGTCAAAAGGAAGAGTTGGACTTTTCAGGATATTAATCACCCATTACTTTGTATTTGAAAAGCATGACTGTAAGTCAAATTATTATTTAATATGAATTGAAGAGTAAGTCCAGGTTGCTGCTAACTCCTCATATTATCATTCATCCTTGGCTATAAAAGGACAGTCTCAGATGGTCTGCCTTGTGTTACTGTAAGGAGAAAAGAGAAAAGGAAAACCTTGTGATTGACAACCAAAATGGCTTTTGCATTGTGAATATGGATCAGAGCTTCCACTATGGCTTGCAAGCACTGAATTGATATTGATAAGGAAGAAACTGATGAGTGCCTTCTGTCCTCAAACACTCATTACCTAGGTTCAAAGAAACTCTAGCCATTAATATTAGCATTTCAAAATTACTCTTGGCTTTATCTATTAGCACTGTTATCACGTATTTGCTGGTAGGATCACAACCATGGAGTCAGTAGAGAGACCCACGGAAGGCATTGAAAGGATGGTTTGTCTTGGCTGCAGTGCTATTCCTCTATTCATCTTACACATCCCCCTCTCTCCTGTTCCTGTACCTGCAGCGAAGCTGCCGCCCATGCTGTCGCCACCCTGGCTGAGGCCACCTTACAAGGTGGGGGACAGATCGTCTTGTCTGGGGAAACCGCAGCAGCCGTTGGAGCACTTACTGGAGTCCAAGATGCTAATGGTAAGAGAGCATAAATATTTTATTGAATTTCTTCCCTGTATCCACTTAAACCTTCCTGACGTGACTGGCAACAAACCCTTCAGAAAGAGTGTGAGCTTTGATTTTTTTCTCCATTCGTAGGCATTGGATGCCTAGGAATATTCTAGGAGCCTGTGATTCCTTTCACTAATAGGAGACGGGGTTCCTGAAGGAAAATGCCATGATAATGACTACCTAATTGAATTGCTACTTAAAAAGGGATTATCTTGTTGTGACAAGACTTGCTGAGAGGCACCTTAAAAGTTGCTGTGAGGCACATTTTGTCTTTGACTTCTCATCAGGTAGGGTAGATCAGTGTCCTTTACTGTAGCAGAGACTCTCCCATGGGCAGGACCGTCGTGGAATGTTCTGACTACATCAAGGAAGGCTCCACCGTCTCACCTGTGCTGAAGGTCAGGCAGCAGGCTGTGATGCTGGTGCCTCTGGTTGGTACTGTGGTTCTGCTTCCTGTTATATGTAGCCTCACCAAGGACCTCTGGATTTAGCCAATTACATGACCCCACCCTGCCCTTCTTCCCCAGCTCTTTGACTTCCTGGACGTTGGTGAATAAGAGACAAAATTCATAGAAATATGGTGACAAAAATATACAATTCCAGCCAGCTCTTTGGGTCCACTTGGTAAGGAGTCAGTTGGCAAGACTTAGGCTGTTCAAGGAAGTGCCTCAGAAGTCTGAGTCAAAGAGGAGGGCCACATATTTTCTGTGAGATCCTATGTGATTGTTTGTTACATTTTTAAATAATATATAATTAAGCAGAACAAATTAAATACTCCATGGCTTTGAGGAAATTGTTGCTTTAAAGTCCTGGAATGAGGCCGGGCATGGTGGCTCATGCCTGTTAATCCCAGCACTTTGGGAAGCCAAGGTGGGTGGAACATCTGAGGTCAAGAGTTCAAGACCAGCCTGGCCAACATGCCAAATCCCTGTCTCTACTAAAAACACAAAAATTAGCCAGGTGTGGTGGCATGCGAGGCTGAGGCAAGAAAATCTCTTGAACCCGAGAGGCAGAGATTGCAGTGACCTGAGACTGTGTCACTGCACTCCAGCCTGGGTGACAGAGTGAGACTCCAACTCAAAAAAATAAATAAATCCTGGAATGAGGATAGATAAATAGCATTCTTCCATCATTTAGGCAGAAGATTCATTAATGGCATTAGTGGCACTTTGTTAATGGGAGGTCCCTAAGAACTGAATGCTTTATTACTTGGAAAAGTCTTTGAAGAAAAACATACTGCTGTGTCCTCCATTGGAATAGGAGGAAACAAAGTACCTCTGTTCCCCCAGAGAAGAACATGGGAAATGCAAGGAGCCATCATGGCTTCTGAGAATTCTTTTCCAAAAATGCCAAACAAATTCAATTCTAAAGCCATAGCCCTACTTTTTCTGTAGGGCAAGAGGCTTTAATGAACTAATCTAAATCTAGACAGAGTTGGTCTGAGCCACAATGCTGCAGGACAAAGGACATCTTATAGCCACACATGTTCAGAATGAAATGAACCATGGTTGGAATTAAGAAAAACCTCTGTCTCTAGTTAGAATCCTACTTCTATTTTTTTTTTACCTTTTTCTATTCCTCATCAGAGTCCTAATCCACCCTGAACAAAGGATAGGATATCTAGCTATGTGGCATTCATCTGAAGTGTGATTGCTATTACTCACTAAGGAACTGCTAAAAATAACTTCCTATGTGGGTTCGGTAGGAAACTTTATTATGCATTCTAATCAACTTGACCTGTCTGAGAGAACAGACTGCTTTATAGTTCTGGCTCCCCCCAGCCTCACCTTTTCAGATGGATGAATTTATAGGTAAGTCCAAGGACCGTCTGGCTCTCGGCCAAGTAGACCTGCTCAGCCATATAATAAAGTTGAACCGCACCCACTACTATTGATTACTGGAAGCTGCCTCTTTTCAGTAGCATTGGGTTGTGTGAATCATTTGGTGTGATTTCATGTTGTTGGCTACTTTTGTGATCTGGGAATATTCTGGTTCACATCCTAAAAGCCAGTAGTTCCCCCAAAGCAGGCCATCCACAGTCTATGACTGCCAATATTTGCTGAACTCGGGCCTTGAGAGTTGGAAGTTATCCCTCTCTCTCTCAATGCAGCTTTTCTGTATCAAATCGGACCCTTGAGTTGTGCTATATCCCAGCAGTTTTAGGCAAAGGCCAATCATTTCATCTGCCCTTGGAAATCCAAAGAATTAATCTAATATTGGATATGATCCAAATAACTTTGATAATCCTTCTGTCTTCTAAAATTTTTACTCACAATGCTAGGATTTACTTCAGGATTGGAACCAGATATTTCCCTCTTAATCAGCAATTTTGACATCTGGCTAGACTTTTAGAGGTTCTCTTTTTCATCATTCTTTCGGATTGTGTCCTGTTGCCAGTGTTTGTCACTTCTTTTTTTTGCGGGGGGGGGACAGTCTTGCTCTGTCACACAGGCTGGAGTGCAGTGGCATGATCTTAGCTCACTACAACCTCCACTTCCCGGGTTCCAACGATTTTCGTGCCTAAGCTTCCTGAGTAGCTGGGATTACAGGCATGCCACACAATGCCTGGCTAATTTTTTTTTTTAATTGCATTTTAGGTTTTGGGGTACATGTGAAGAACATGCAAGATTGTTGCATAGGTACACACATGGCAGCGTGATTTGCTGCCTTCCTGCCTGGCTAATTTTTGTGTTTTTAATAGAGATGGGCCATGGCTGGTCTTGAACTCTGACCTCAGGTGATCCACCTACCTCAGCCTCCCAAAGTGCTGGAAATACAGGCATGAGCCACCGTGCCTGGCCTATGTTTGTCACTTCTGAGCCGACAAGCTTATGATATCTGCCAGTAGGCCACTTTTTTTTTAGCTTGTTTCTTTTTTTAATAGAAATGAGGTCTCTCTATTGCTCTGACTGGTCTCAAACTCTTGGGCATGAGCAATCCTCCCACCTTGGCCTCCCAAAGTGCTGGGATTCCAGGCATGAGCCACCACAGCCCGATCAGTCCAGGTTTTTTTAATCAGAAAGTTTATTATCAGGAAGAACCAGAGGAGAGCAGAACAAGGTGCTGTTTGTTGACATAGAACTAACTTGGAAACAGATACTACTTAAGGGAAAAAATGTATCCCATATTTCAGAGTATGGTTTACATAAAAATTAGAATAATAGATGACTCTTCTAAGAGCAATTTGGATATTATTCAGTCCTGAAGTAGAAAGAGTTTGTTGGATGGAACT
This sequence comes from Cebus imitator, assembly GCF_001604975.1. Lineage (NCBI taxonomy): Eukaryota > Metazoa > Chordata > Mammalia > Primates > Cebidae > Cebus > Cebus imitator. The sequence goes on along the minus strand of NW_016107392.1, from coordinate 6,175,636 downwards.
AGCAGGGATAGAGGACCACTGCATGTGGAGATTGATGAAGTCCGTAACCACATTGGACTTCATTGGCTGGGGCAGGTGAGGTTATGAAGCAGTATCCTGGGGATGGTGTTTTTCAAGTTAGAGGTAATAGGCCAGGCACAGTAGCTCATGCCTGTAATCCCAGTGCTTTGGGAGGCCAAGGGGGGAGGATTGCTTGAGTCTAGGAGTCCAAGACCAGCCTGAACAACATAGTAAGACCCCATCTCTACAAAAAAATTAAAAACTTAGCCAGGAGTGGTGAAGTATACCTGTAGTCCCAGCTACTTGGGGACCTGAAGTGGAAGGATTGCTAGAGCCCAGGAAGTCAAGGCTGCAGTGAGCCATGATCACACTGCTGCACTCCAGCCTGGGTGAGAGGTAGAGACCCTGTCTCCAAAAAAAAAAAAAAAAAAAAAAAAAAGCCAGATGCAGTGGCTCACACCCATAATCCCAGCACTTTGGGAGGCCAAGGCAGGTGGATCATCTGAGATCAGGAGTTCAAGACCATTTGACCAACATTATGAAACCCTGTTTCTACTAAAAATACGAAAAATAAGCCAGGCGTGATGGCAACACCTGTAATCCCAACTACTTGGGAGGCTGAAGCATGAGAATCGCTTGAACCCAGGAGGTGGAGGTTGCAGTGAGCCAAGATCATGCTACTGCAATCCAGCCTGGGTGACAGAGCAAGACTCCATCTTTAAAGAAAAAAAAAGATAATGATCCATGCGTGCCAGAAGTTTAAATTCTGGATCACCAAAGCAGACCTGACAAAGACATTGCACCCAGCACCTGTGCATCCTGAAGACTTCTTTCTTCTGGACGTCTACCCCAACGCTAAAGGATCTACCCAAGCACTCACATTACTTTAGTTCCGTGTTCTCTGTCCTTTTCAATAGACTTTGGTCTCTTAGGATGGAGTTTCATGGTTTAATTCAATCTAAAGATTTTCACAGGTGCTTTTCATTTAGATGTAGGTAGAATTGCCTAAGGCTGGGGAAGGCTACTAGATGAATTCCTTCCTTTACTTCTTTTTTTTTTTT
>NW_016107392.1:6148099-6174400 GCF_001604975.1 Cebus imitator | reverse complement strand
AGACGGGGTTTCACCGTGTTGACCAGGATGGTCTCGATCTCTTGACCTCGTGATCCACCCGCCTCGGCCTCCCAAAGTGCTGGGATTACAGGCTTGAGCCACCGCGCCCGGCCCTCCTTTACTTCTTTATTTGTTTGTTTTGAGATAGCGTCTTGCTCTGTCACCTAGGCTGGTTCACTGCAGCCTTGACCTCAGGCTCAAGCTATCCTCCCACCTCAGCCTGCTGAGACTCTGGGACCACAGGTGCGCACTGCCACACTCGGCTAATTTTTTTAATTATATTTTTTGTAGAGATGGGATCTCCCTTTGTTACCCAGGCTGATCTCAAACTCCTGGGCTCAAAAGGATCCTCCTGCTTTAGCCTCTCAGTGTTAGGATTATAGGCATGAGCCACTACGCCCGGCCCTTTACTTCTTTTTTTGAACACAGTTATCTCAATACTTTTTTCATCTTATACACCTTAATGTAAGCAGTTGTACAGTTCAGCCCATTTGTTTTTCTTCACTCTGCCTTCCTCTCTGCTGGTCCCCAGAACCCCCTGTGTTCCAGGACTCCTGACCTCCAGGACCGACAAATACGGGCCTTCACTACAAATACAGGCCTTCACTCGGGCTTGAGGAGCTCTTTGTTGAGTGCCTCTCACCTCTCGCCCAGTCCTTCACGCCCATTGTTGGCAAACCTCAGAAAACCAGGTCTACAGACCTTTCTCTTCCTTCCTATTGCAGCAAACATAATGAAAGATAAGGATTATATTGGCACTTGGCCACCTCAGAAACACTCTTCTGTCTGAGATCTTATTGCAGATTCATACAGCTGCTATCTTTCATTCCTGAAAAGTAGATGGGGGAAAACAAAATAGATAACAAGTTCGTAAGTATTAGTTGGTGCAAAAGTAATTGTGGGTTCTTTCTGCCATTAGAAGTAATAGCAAATTTGAAGTTGGTGCAATTACTTTCACACCAACCTAATAAGCCTCTTACCAGAGCTGCTAAGAAGGCATCAACATTTTCTAAAATAGCTGACACTTTTCCTAATGATGCCGCAAGAAAAAAGAGAAGATGTAGCATTTTTGCTGATTTGGGGTGGGGTTTTTTGGGGTTTTGTCCTTTGGGTTTTTTTGAGGTGGAGTCTCACCCCATTGCCTAGACTGGAATACAGTGGCACTACATATACCATTTATTCTATTAAAATGGTTGAAATACCCAGCCTGGGCAACATGGCAAAACCCTGTCTATACAAAAAAATTAGCCAGGTGTGGTGGCATATGCCTGTAGTCCCAGCTACTCAGGAGGCTGAGGTGGGAGGATCACCTGAGCTCAGGAAGCCAAGGCTGCAGTGAGCAGTAAGCCACAGTCTTGCCACTGCACTCCAGCCTAAGCGACAGGAACAAGACCTTGTTTCCAAAAAAAGCAAAAAAAAGTTGAAATTCATCCTATCCTTCCTACACTGATTTGAAGTATCATCATTATGATGTGCAGAATTTTTAAATAAACTGTGTACAGTCTAGTGGCAGAGGCATTTCTATTTCCATCTATCTATTTGGCTGTTCTTGGTCAGGCACGGTGACTCACGCCTGTAATCCCAGCACTTTGGGAGGCTCAGGCGTGCAGATCACTTGAGGTCTGAAGTTCCAGACCAGCCTGACCAACATGGTGAAACCCCATCTCTACTAAAAATACAAAAATTAGCCGGGGATGGTGGTGGGCACCTGTAATCCCAGCTGCTCGGGAGGCTGAGGCAGGAGAATTGCTTAAACCCAGGAAGCAGAGGTTGCAGTGAGCTGAGATTACACCACTGCACTCTAGCCTGGGTAATAAAGCGAGACTCTGTCTCAAACAAGCAAACAAACAAAGGTTCATCTTTTAAATTTGAAAAAAAATTTCATTCAAAAGTCCGTAGAGTGTTTTGGGGATATGAACTTTATGCTAATTTTAAAGTTCATTTGAAAGAATAAAACCTTATGTTAGCCATTTTTCATCCACCAAGCCTTTCAGCAGAGCCACTAACAAATTTTAAAATTGACTCAAGTTTTCTCCTCTGCTTCTACCCCAGCTTCGCCAGGTTTGGGGTTATGGGGAGTTTTCATCACAGAGATGGACCCGGTGAGGGAAGCAAGTATTCTTGCACTTTGAAATTTCACTTTCTCCTTTCTTTTCTTTTGATTTTTTTCGATTTCATTTTTTGTAGTAAAGATGTTAGTGGGGGCCAGACATAGTAGTTCCCACCTATAATCCCAACACTTTGGAAGGCTGAGGCGGGTGGATTGCCTGAGCTCAGGAGTTCAGGACCAGCCTGGGCAACATGGTCAAACCCTGTTTCTACAAAAAATATAAAAATTACCCCATCACAGTGGCTCACAGCTATAGTCACAGCTACTCGGAACACTAAGGCAGAAGGATTCCCTGAGCCCAGGAGGTCGAGACTGCAGTAAGCCAAGATCGCGCCATTGTACTCTGGCCAGGTTGACAGAGTGAGACTCCATTTCAAAAAAGAAAGGAAAAAAAAATGTTAGCAGGGCATACCCCTCTTAGGAGCTCTCTGACCTAGGACATCAACATATTTCTCAGCTATTGACCTTGCATTCTGTCTCTCAGTCCTGTTGTATCATTAATTTATTAATTTAACAAAATTTATGTAATACTTACTATGTACAAGCATTCTAAGTGCTTTCCACTCATCGTGTTTAAAACGCGTAATAACTCTGAGGTAAACACTGTTAAACTGATTTAACATCTAGTAAAGCTGAGACACAGAAAGTTTCACTAACTTAACAAAGTTCCCATAGAGTAGCAGAGATGGAATTTGAATTCAGGCAATTTGTTTCCAAACCACTGTACTACACTGCCTCCCTTTGATGTGAGTGCTGGGTTCCTGTATAGACTCCACAAATGCAGGGTGATAAGCATTGTTGAACAAATAAATTTGGGAATGTCAAGCCTTTCCCCACCCCTGCCAGAGGCTGCTTGTCTTTGTCTAGTTTAGCCACAGTGCCCATCTGCCCAGCTGTTCTGAGGGCTGTGGGAGTTCTCTGGGGGTTCATGCTGCCGAGTGCCCCCGGCTCAGCAGCCCTCCCTCTGCACAGCACAGACTTGCCTTTGCTGGCCCAGAGGGGCCCACAGGTCTGTATGCTTCTCCAGTTGCAGAACTAGTCCTTGGCTGGCTGTCAGCCTTAAATATTTTCAGTGAGCAGCGTACTTTGCAATCAGTGAATGTGTCATCTTGATTGCAGTCGAGTGGTAGCCTATGGGGTGCTCTTTAGAACCAGGGAAACTGAGGGGAAGTAGATGATGTTCAGAAGGAAGGAACCCCAGCAGACGAATTGTTTCCTCAGCTCCTAGAAACCTCTGCTCAAGCCCTCCTGCTGCACTTCAGTTTAGGCCAGGACTCTCTCAGCCTTCCCACTTGCGTCTAGCAAAGTTGAGACCAAGGCGGTAGGGGCCTCTTCGTTTTTGCCTGGAGCAAGTTTACTGGCCACTTTCCCCAGCTCCTCACTGGGTCTTCCACTTGGCTCTGCCTACAGCCCTTGCTTGGGGTTCCCCAGAGAGTTTGAAGAGTGTATCTGTCTCTGCTGTTCAGCACTGAAGACTCAGAAACCACCTACTACCTATGCTGCCCTGGTTAAGACTAGGGGTCTCAGCCTTCCCTCCTCATGTTCTGAATGAAGGGAAATGGACTGGAGGGCTGTTTAAAAATTAAAGCTGATGACAAGTTACCGTCATTACACTTAGAGATGGAGCAGCCCTTCACTGTTTGTTCAGGGTAGTGTGTCCCGTGTTCTGTGCTGGTCCTGGCAACAGTCTTGCTGCTGAGGTTCCACCTTAAGACTTCAACATAACATTTTCTAAAACTAAAAGACTCCACTCTGCCTTGCTGTGATGTAAAACAAATGTACATTTTACTATGCATTCCAACTGCCAAGTTAAATCAATTTAGACATTCCTTTAGGAAAAAACATTCTATGTTTATAACAAACAATCTTCACCTTTTCACTTCCCTGTTTTCTTCAACCTTATTGAAAACTTTAAGAAAATACATGTTTTCCCAGTAGAATTTAATCTCAACTATGCTCATACAATACTTCCTTAAAAACTAAAATTTTCAGCCAGGCGCAGTGGCTCACGCCTGGAATGCCAGCACTTTGGGAGGCCAAGGCGGGCAGATTATGAGGTCAGGAGTTCGAGACCAGTATGGCCAACATAGTGAAACACTGGCTGTACTAAAAATACAAAAAATTAGCTGGGTGTGGTGGTATGCACGTGTAATACCAGCTACTCGAGAGGCTGAGGCAGGAGAATCATGTGGACCCAGGAGGCAGAGGTGTTGCAGTGAGCCAAGATTGCACCATTGCACTCCAGCCCAAGCAACAGTGCAAGACTCTGTCTCAAAAAATATTTTTAGCAAGAGGCATAACAAGAGAAGATGGTTGAGGACCAACAAGAGATTCAGATAAGAAAGCAGGATTCTTGGGTGGGTTCCTTGCATGAGAGATTGGAACATATGTTTCTATTCTGCAAGGCCTCCCAAGTGAGACAGGATGGCTGTAAGGCCTGTTCTGTACTGATTATAAAGTGGCAAACCCAATGTTTTAATTGCCCATGAAAACCAACTTTATATATATTATAAGAACAATGGAATATTCTTTTTTTTTGGGGGGGGGGAAGGAGTTTCGCTCTCGTTACCCAGGCTGGAGTGCAATGGTGCAATCTTGGCTCACCGCAGCCTCCGCCTCCTGGGTTCAGGCAATTCTCCTGCCTCAGCTTCCTGAGTAACTGGGATTACAGGCACGCGCCACCATGCCCAGCTAATGTTTTGTATTTTTAGTAGAGACGGGGTTTCACCGTGTTGACCAGGATGGTCTCGATCTCTTGACCTCGTGATCCACCCGCCTCAGCCTCCCAAAGTGCTGGGATTACAGGCTTGAGCCACCGCACCCAGCCGGATATTCTTTTTTTTTTGAGATGAAGTTTCACTCTGTCACCCAGGCTGGAGTGCAATGGCACGATCTCAGCTCAGTGTAACCTTCGCCTCTCCGCTTCAAGTGATTCTCCTGCCTCAGTCTCCCGAGAGGCGTGTGCCACCACACCCAGCTAATTTTTTATATTTTTGGTAGAGATAGGGTTTCACCATGTTGGCCAGGCTGGTCTTGAACTTCTGTCCTCAAGTGATCTGTCCTCCTCAGCTTCCCACATTGCTGGGATTTCAGGCACGACCCACCATGCCCAGCCCAATAACCTGGGATCTATGGACCCTGAGAAATTCTATACAAAGGTATTTTTATTTTTTTGGTATCTATAGCTTTTTTTTTGCTTTGCTCCCGCGAGCAGCAGGGAGGGTATCTATAACTTTGATCAGATGTGTAACTAGACCAGAGGCATTCCCACCCCTACTCCCACCCCTGCTCATCTGTAGCCCACAGAAAAAGGTTAAGAGCCACTGCCATAGAAGATGGTGGTGAGGATCATTTAACTCTGTAGGTCTCTGGTATAGCACTGAGAGTAGAAGGAGGGGCAAGGGAGAGGGGAGGTCCCGAAGAGCTGGGTACCCTAAAAGCTGCACCTCTAACAAGCTCTGTAATCTTAGGCAAGCAAATTAACCTCTCTAAGCCTTAGCTATAAAAATTAGGATAATGATAGTTCTGTACTCAGAAGGAAGTTATGAGCATTAAACAGGATGATTCCTGTCAAGTTCTTAGCATAGTGCCTGGCACAGGGATGCATCATAAATACGGAGTTCTTTAGCTGTCAGCATCAGTTTCTTCTCCATCATCCTCACATATGTTAGAGTGCACAGTCCTATGCAGACGCTGCTTTCCTGTCTTTAAGACAATCTGAATGCTTGCCTTATGCAGTTGAAGATGTATGTTGCAGAGGTAGATCCTGTGAAAATGGGAATAGAACCAAAGCCCTTTCTACAGCCTCTACTGAAGAAAATATAAGGTGACATTGTTCAAAGGCTCCTACTGGTGATTCTGTCACTTGCCTTCATCTAGCGCTGCTGTTCTCTTCTAGTACATAGTTTGCAGTAATGAGTGTGGCCTTTTTACTCCTTGAATGGCACAGTCTGTCTTCAAATCTCAGCAGCTACATTGTATTTCAACTCCATCACAAAAGGTAACTTTTGCCACTTTTCCCTTTTTGTCACCACCACCATCATCCATTTTTACCTACTACACGTCCTTCTATTCCAGCTCTATAAAAACGAGAGGTGCAATGCCAGTCCTCCACATGTTAGTCTATAAAACACGTCTCTCCTTCCACCTTTTTCTGTACTACTCATTCCATGGACACATCAGCATACGGGCGTGTTCTCACAAGAGTCCACTGAGGTGTAAATGTTAAATTAATTTAGGAACTGTATCATTGTTCCTCCCCAGAAATGTTGCTAATGTGCCATTCCAGTGTGTACTATATCACTTTTTGCCTTATTATTTTAATTAATGCTTAAATAAATGAATGCATTAAATAGTCTTATTGTAAGAGTACATTTTCAGTCACCATAATGCATAATAGCTTTAAAAGTGCTGTTGTGTTCTGTGACACTGATACCATTTGTACCTTTCATCCAAAGATGGTAAGCTCAGTGCCCCAGGACTTGACTTGGGTAGCCCCTATGCGGCTGTTTTTTCTGTGAGCTGTGAGTCCCAGGATACAAGCCTCTCATCTTCAAGGTCCCCAAAGAGCAGCACATTTGGTAGCTGTGAAATTTTAGGCTGCCCTTCCGTAAAGTAAATGGTCTTTTCCACCGACCCCCTTGTTGATAGAGTGTGAAAGAAAATGAAGATACTAGGGTGCTGGTCTCAGTCAGACTACGCTGAGGCATCGTCTATTCTGTAAGAAAAAGCAAATGAAGATTCATTTGTATTACAGCTGTTCCTCTTTTGGAATCATAGGTCTTTTTTAAATGGTGCAGGAGGGATCATAGCCCTAGGCCTGAAAAGATTCCTTCTTATAAGGAGAGCTCTGAGTTGTGACTCAAAATGAAGAAGAGTAAGGGAAGTATGGAGCGGGGCCTGTGACTCCAGCTGAATTGGGGGCTGGCAGCTGTGCCTAGGAACTGCCACAGTGTGTGTGACGCAGCACCTTGGGACGGTGATGTCTCTTAGCGTCCTCCACATGCCCCCTGGGAAATAGGCTTTCTTGGCAGATAGGGATTTTCCCATTTAAGTCAGCTAACTTTTCCCTCAGATGAATAGTTTTCATTCTAGGAAGCATGTTGGTAGATGTCATACCGGGAAAATAACCATTTCAGTTGGCTCTAATTTTGCCTTTTGGCCGTATGCATTGAGCATAATTGTTTAGGGTCTTCATCTTTTTCCTTTCATTGTCCATTCTTTCCTTTTTTTTTTTCACTACTGCTACAACCACCATCACTGACTGCCACCATCATCTCCTTGCAGATGGCTAAGCAGTGTCTGCACTATTCTACCTTCGCCTGGTAAACTGGGTAGAACAGATCTTCTGAGCCCTGTTCAGAGGCAGCTAAAGCCAGGACTTGCCCAGGGTCTGTCAGCTGTTAAACAGTCAGACTGGAAATCATACCAGATCTCCAGTACTCTTTCTACTGCCCAGCGAAAGCTTCCTTCTTCCCCTTCACTCTCTCTTGGCCAACTTATCCAACCTAGGAAGTAGAGAAGGCATAACACAAATGAAAATCATGGTCTTTATTGTTCATCTGGTTATGTTGGTACTTGGTGTGGTGACTCCTTTGCAGGATTGTTTTAAGGAATGGTGGCAGCGATGTTTAAGTCAAAGAGTTATAGTAAATCTTAACAGAGGCAAAAAAAAAAAAAAAACATGATATCAAAACCTAACATCTAAATCTCCACTGTCCAGTATGATAGCTATTAGCTACATGTGGCTATTTGAATTTAAATGCAAGTTAATTTAAATGAAATAAAATGTAAAAGGTAGTTATCAGTCACAATCATATTTCAAGTGCTGAATAGCCACATACGGCCTGAGATGCTGAATTTTTAATTTAATTATAATGTATTCACATTTAAATTTAAATAGGCACATGGACCTGGTAGCTACTTTAATGGATTGTGCAGATACAGAACATTTCCATCATTGAAGACAGTTCTAATCGGTAGTGCTGGTCTAAGGGCTATAGCAATAACACTGTGGTCTTCTGGCAGGTTGTACACCCTCTGCATAGGGGAGGACAACACGAATACTTCATGAGCCTTGTCTTCCAGTAACCTTCTCAGCTCATAAACAGCGTGGCTTTGCTTTAAAAAAAAAAAAAAAAAAAACCTACCCATGTGACTGCAGTAATCCGCAGCCAGTAAACAGCAGGGTGGGAGGGTTGCAAGGAGAACTGATCTGTTTTTATGCACTGCAGAGTCCAGGCAGGAAAACCTGAGACAGGAGGCAGTGGCGACACCTAGACTCACTTCCTAGTGAATGTATTCATGACTCAGGCCACTTGCATATTTCCACTTGGATTCCTCACAAGTGCAACTTTCTCTTCTAGGCTACAGGTATCTGCAGCCAGGTGCTCTAATGGATTTATAGTAGCCCACCAAAAGATCAAATGTCCAAAGCCTAATGGGTCACAAGGCTGACAGTAGCCATGACAACTGGATGAATTTTAGATTTCACAGTGAAACAGAGCTGCTGCTGAGAAATGGGAGCGCAGAGATGTTCACTGGGGCCCTTGATTCTAGATACTCAAAGAGGGGTACAGTTCTCTGCCCCATGTGTGTTTCTCACCCAACACTTTTCATGGTGTTGAGGAAGAGAAGGGACAGCTCAGTGGTGATTCTTCACTTCTGAAACGGGTCCTCCTTCCTGTCTTCATGATGACCTCCTGAAGTCCAAAGTGCCTTCCAAAGTATCTCTTGGAAAGAGGTGGCAGTTTTCCTGACTCCCCAGTCTCCCCCATCCTGGGAGATGTATTGATGGCACTAATTTTAGGGGGAGCAGAGACTATTGAGTCCTACTCTCTTTAGCGGCTGGGGCATCATAGGCATGCAGTAACTGCTGACCACCACTGCTACAACTGCTATTATGATTATTCTTATTATGATTATTAATCACTCACACTGAATGGGAAGGGAACTAACCTTCAGAGGTTCATTCTTAGTACTTCTGGCACACATGCCTAGGCTGGGCCAGTGAGTCTTCATTCGCAGAGAGGTGGTAGTGAATCTCCCACAAGGATCCCTGCGTCAGGAAGCCTGTGTTCCTGGTGGAAGTACATCATATCCCTTAGGCATGAGGTTCTGTTCTCTAGAATTACCAAGCCTTTCCTGTCGCTCCTCAGGCATAACCCCCATAGCTGGAGGGATTTCCAGTTTCCAGGGTTCTTTGGTGCATCTTTGTCTCTGCAGAGGTGCTGACCTGTGGACACCTTCAGAAGGACCAGCACTACCTCCTGAGAGTATCTTCTGTCCCTCTTTGCAGGTTTAGGCTCCTCGGGTAGTCTGCATGTCCAGAGGGGATGTGTCATTCTCTCTCTACCATTATAAACTGGAGTGGCCTCAGGCATTCATCATTTGTAGGCCAGAAATTGGTAATCTAGGCTCTGCTATTTGAAGGCTTAAAGACTGCAGATCAGAAGTGGACATAGAGGCCTTTACAATAAGATGATAGGCCACTAGCTGTCAGTGTCTATTCTTAGTGTTTATCTAAGCGTGGCCATGTCGTTCAGATGCAGCTTTTAGATGTTTCTCTTGTGAAAGGCTGGATGCCTCCAGTCGAAGTATCAGGGCCCCAGAGGGAATTAGCACAAGTTGTCAAGCCCCCTTGGCATATCTTCATATACTGTTTTTTTGTTTTTCTGTACTTCAGTAGATGCAAATTCATTTAGTCTTTGGTCTGCCTGTGTCAGGTATTCTCAGCTTGGGGAAACTTGATGAGCCAGCACACCATTCTGTGAACAGAGCACCAATCTGAGCCAGGGACATTCCGGGCAGACAACTCAAATCAGGGCTTCCAGAAAGATTCCCAAGAAGGTCCCTGCCGTCTGGCAGATGGACACCACTGACTGTGGTCTCCCCTCCATCCGTGGTGTCCTCAAGGCCAAGTTACATGTTTCTTTATCTCATCCTCCTTCCCTTTAGTTCCGCAGATCTTTCCAAGTCTTTGTATATAAAGGCAGATTCTAGTCTTAGATTATTGCAGCTCTTTATAAACCAAGACTGAATCTTGTGCCTGTCATTGTGAGCGCTGTTCTGTAAAGGGGTTTTTTTTTTTTCTGACATACCGAATCCAGTGCCATAATTGGACAAGTTTAATTGGAATCATTTCTATTCAATACATGGATGGAAAAGTAGATTTTAACGGAGCATGTAAAAAGGGCATTAATCACGGTTCACACAGGACTCAGAATATTAGAATAGGAAAAATTATTATAGAATAAAGTTTATCAGGTTCTTGGGTAAAGGGGACTTTCCTCTTTTTATTTATGCTTCCATTAGAATTTTGAAGGAATGTCAGTGCACTGTTATTAACTCTAATAGCGTGTACCTTGCAGCCAGGATGCTTTGGGGCCCTCTGGCTCTCAGGTTACCTGTGTAAATACAGGGATTCACTTCCCAGCACCCAGCTCTAACATTTGCTTAATAAAGAGCAAATGTGCAGAACCCAGCAGCAGCAGCCTGGCAGAAGCAGTAATCTGAACAGGATAAACATGCTTCCTCTTTGTGTGATGCTCTTTCTCCATCCTCCTGCCAAGAGGAGGATATCAAATGAAGGGGAGGTTGTGGTTGGAGTCAGTAAAGTGAATGTCTAAGTGGCACCTGCTTCATTCAACAGATCTGCTTTCCTGGGGCCTCCCAGTGCACATCTGCTCCTGACAAAGCCTCTTTTCTCCTCCTGTTGGTCAGACTGAGAGCAAAGGCCTGGCAAGGAGACATATTGGTTTTGCTTTGTCAGCACAATTGCCTGTGACATTATAATTACACCAAATCTTCATTATTAAAAAGGCCCCAATTTAGAGATTTTTCAGAGTCTAAATGGGATTTGCTAAGTGAAATTGATTAAAAAAAAAAATTTTTTTTTGCCGTCGTAAAGCCTAGCAATTGGATCTGAGAATCATGGAAGGGGTCTACCGAGACACTGCTGTGAGCTAGACTACAAAGACCATGCTATCAGATTGGCTCGCTAGAGAGGCGTCCAGCAGCCCTTCTGACTCCGCCCAGCCCAGCCTCTCCTCATTCCTTATAGCACCATAACGTGCATCTACACTGCATTGCTCTCGCATGCTGATAGTTTCTCATGTAGAGGCCTAGGGGGCTGGAGGGTGTTAAAATAAGTAAAGGAAAGAACCTGTGATTTAAATAAGGGAAATGCCAAGAAAAACTATATTTTAGGTGAATACAAAGCATCCAATTCCAGATTGAGTTTCCATTTAAACAAAGGCAACTCTTAGAGTGTTACATAGTGTGAAGGTATGTGTCTGTCTGTTGGAGGCATGTTTATGATACAGAGTTGGCATACTGGAAGCTCTGGGAAGGTTTTAGAGCTCTGTTCTGGCTATTTAAACTTAATTAAAACAGAATAAAATTGAGATATCAGTTCCTCAGTCACGCTGGCCACATTTCAAGCGCTCTGTAGCCACCATGTTGGACAGCACTCAAAAAGAACAGGCCCATCATCACAGGAAACTCTAGTGGACTGCTCTGTTTGAGAGTGGTCTGAACCTCTTGAAATGCCTCAACTGCTTAAGGAAGCCTGGGAGTTCCTATTGCAGTCTTGTTGGAAGGAAAAAATGAAATTTGCCTGAATGTTTCTGGAAGAACTCCTTCCAGCCATGTTACCTAGACTGTGTTCTTTTTCACCTTTTTGTATTTTTTTCCTCCAAGAATTTCATGTCCTTTCTCCACTCCTGCTCCTTGTTAAAATATATATATATATACTGAAATATAACCAATGAGAAGGAAATTTAATTTTAGGAATGTCCACTTTCAGCTGACCCTCTCCTTGGCCTTCTAATTAAGCTTTCACAGCCCTGCTGTTGGACCAGAAAGTCCTTTTCTCATTAAACGGAGCATCTTATTAAAACAAGAGGACACGTGAACACTCAGGCCAAGAGTGTATAAACGAAGCGTGCATTGTGTGGACAATGCTGCTTGTGGTTGGAGTCAGTAAAGTGAATGTCTAAGTGGCACCTGCTTCATTCAACAGGTGGGCTGCCAACACTTTCCATTTTCAGCAGCTCTCGGGACCAAGGACAGGGCCTTTCATCTTGCTGCTTCTATTTGTCTGTGTCTGGTAGCTGCTGCACGGTTGCTTTGACTCCTGGAGAAAGCCCATGTAAAATAACAATACTCCCTCAAATTTAGACAGTGTCTTTTGTCTCAAGAATTAAAATCATGCAAGCATGATGTTATTTATCCTCATAGCAGTCCTAAGATAAAGAAGTGGCCTGTTGGTTTTACAAATGCGAGTATAGTCAACTCTTACTTGTTACCTACAGATTATCTGTCATGCAGATTACTTGTGACACATTTTAAATCCTTGGACAGTTTCTCTAAGCAAGCCATTGTAAGCCTGGACCATCTCCTCCACCCCCTGACCCAGCTGCTGGGTACTTAGGGAATACAAATTAGTTTGCATATTAGCTTAAAGAAGACATAATTAGGAAGGTAAGTCTGATACAAGAAAATCACATCACAAATTCTAATTGCAAGGGGGAAATACGAGGGAAATGACCTCCCTCCCTTCAACCAAACTAAGATCTGGTGGTCTGAGTGCACACTGGCACTCGGCGCTGGCATGCTTACGGAAGGCGTTCCTCACGGGTGGAAGGAGCAAGGCTGTGCACCCGGCACCGGATGTGCACGGGAAGCTGCAGCGCCGCAGCGGGGCTGGTGGCCCATCTTGCCCGGTGCTTTTTTTTTTTTTTTTTATTTCTGTGTTACGCTTGTTTTACCCAGGCTGGTCATTTAGGAGCAAGTTGTTTAATTTCCATGTAATTTTTCTGTTTTAACAGTTCTTCTTTGTATTAATTACTGTTTATGGCAGATCGTGCAGGTCGCAAGTGGATCCTGACTGACAAAGCCACAGGTGGGTTCATCTTTGGGGAAAGAAGGAAGCAGCTGGAGGATAGAGTGACTGTGAGGCTGTCATTCCAGGCGCTGCTTCCTGCATGGATGGTGGGATTCCTCTACTGTGCAGTCCCCCTCACTTGGTCAACTGATAGTTTTAGTAACCATTGATAATCTGATTTTTTCTAGTGTCAAATGTTTCATTTTCATTTATTGGCTGGAATTATTTATTTATTTTTGAAGAGACAAGGTCTTACTACGTTGCCCAGGCTGGAGTGCAGTGGCTATTCCCAGACATGATCGTGGCGCACTACAGCTTCGAAGGCCTGACCTCAAGTGATCCTCTCACCTCTAGTTGGGATTCTTTTATGAAGAACTTGTCCCCATGAACAATTTGGCTATGCTAAGTACAGTTCAGATAGGAAAGGCAGGATAAAAACTTGATCAAGGTGAAGTGTATTGGGATAGATTTCTTTCCATTTGACTAAAGCCCCATTACTGTCTATTCCTACTTGCCAATCTGCTTTTTTCAGGTGTCTCACTGCCTAAAGCAAATTTATTTCTGCCCTTTATGTGCTCTTAGAAAGTTTTGGTTTTTTGTGGGGTTTTTTTTCCTAAATGGTGCTCTACAGATTATGCTGAGTGGGGGGATGAAAAGTCAAGAGTACATCTTTGGAAGCTTCCCTGTCTTAGCCTATCCCTGCTCAGATAGAAGAGGCAGGGGCTGGATGGCAGGCACATGGAGTTCACTGTACTACTCCCTCTCTTAGTGCCTGTTTAAAGTTTTCCATCATAGAAAGTTTGAAAATAATAATAACAAAAAAATAAACAAATCTCCATTCCTAACTCGGAGTAACTCCTGATTGGGCCTGCTGTTCATTTCTGCACCTGACTGTTGCAGACTGTTGGTGACTTCCTTCTTCTGAGGTTTGTCATCTGGGCTTCACTTTCCATTTTAAAATACTGGTACACCCTGCATATTGCCATGCTCTATCCTCTGGGACACAGACTTCAACCTTGAGTGTTGTTCCTACCCTTCTTCCTAGTGATTTCTTCTGGGAATTTACTGTGTACCCCTTGCCCTTCGTCTGTACAGTCAGATCAGATGTCCTCCAGAGCAGAGGTCCCCAACCTCTGGCACAGCAGGAGGTGAGTGGTAGGAGCATGAGCATCACTGCCTGAGCTCCACTGCCTGTCAGAGCAGCAGCAGCATCAGATTTTCATAGGAGAATGAAGCTTTTGTGAACTGATGATTTCAGGTGGAACAGTTTCATCCCCAAACCACCCCCACCAGTCCTCCCATCCATGGAAAAACTGTCTTCCACGAAACTGGTCTCTGGTGCCAAAAATGCTTGGGACCACTGCTCCAGAGCATATGCATATTCCACAAGCTTTAGCAGAACGCTTTCTGTCCTGCCATTTTCAGTTTAAAGCCTTCTTGGCGAGATCAGTAGGCCTTGAAGTTAGCTTGTTCATCCCCACATTGGGAGCTCAATTTTCAGGGTAATAAACCATGGTGGTTCTGAGTACTGAAACACAGACCCTGATTGCATCGTGCTCCTGGGCATCTCCAGTAATGTCAAGAGGAAATTATATGTCTAAAATAGGTTTTGAAATACATTTACTAATAAAGTAAAAATGAATTCAGTTTTAATATTTGGTTCGTGGGATGAGGGGCATGAAAAGCTTCCTGGTGGTCTGCAAAATCAGGCAAAAGATAGAATGACTCTGTCTCAACCAGATTCACTGCTTTGAATGTTATTCCAGAAGGAGTCTTTCTTAGTCTTGAGATGGTCCAGCAAGATAGAAGAAAAACCCTGGGTGCTGAAAAGCACCCTGTACACCAAGGCACCTGTGAGGCTGCTCTTGGCTTCATGAGAATACTCAGTACTTGCCAGATGTAAGACATATTTTAATCCATAAATCCCCTAAATGTACCCAAAAGCCTTGGACTTAGGAAACACGGAAAAGGGAGATTAAATATCCTAGGAGCAGCGAATAGAACAGAAACAGAACCACTGGGAAAGAAACGCTTTTTCCCTTCCCCCCTTCCCCTACTATCATGAGGTGACTCGGACCTCCTTTTTGTTTGATATTGACATTCTTTTCATGACTTTCCTTTTCTTGCTCTACATATGTCCTCTTTCCATCTAGTCCTTGGTATTCTCAGCCTCTCTAACTGCTGCCTGCCTACTTTACTGATAGCTTCTTTACTGATTTCCTGTTTTCTTCTTCCACTTCTATACTGGCACATACCATGTATGTTTTTCTTCATATAGTGGCTTTCCTTAGATGTCAGCCACTGATGTAAATATTTTTCCAAGCCTGTAAATGGAAGATTTTTAAAGGACTTCCTTCTGCCTATCACCCCTACAAACACCTGTAGAAACCCTTTCTGGCTCCTTAAAAACTCAAACAATATAATCTGTAATTTCATTTCTTACTCATGCATTCCTCTCCTTTCTAATCATGGTCCTGGTTCCCATTTGGGCCAGTATTTCCCTGATGTACGTAGTTAGCATTCATGTTCATAAACTACAGAAGGCATTACATAATGTCAATTTTCCTTTGGGTTTTAAGAAGTATTTCTCTTCCACCAACTGTCATGTTTATTATTTGTTTAGCTCTTTTTCTCTCAACAGCCATCAGTATTTTTCTTGCAACTAAAGATATTTCCATGACCAACTTGGAAGGACTTCGGGCTGAAAGATTCAGTTACAGCAAACAACAATTCCCAAAGGTTTCCCAGACTGTGAGGGCAAATGAAAGGCCCATTCTTCCTCAGGCTGTCTGTCCTGCTCTATCTTGTCGTGGGGTGAGGGGAGGGCCAGCTCTGGTGCTGGATAACTTCAACAGCCCTGCAGCCCTGTGCTCTGCTTGGCTCAAGCCTGTTAGTTTCTGGAGGAGTTCAGAAATATATCAGGGTGATGACATCACATCAGACTGCTCTGATCGTATTTTCAACACTCTTACTACTTGAGGAGTGGTTTTGCCTGGTTGCTTATTGACCAATGTGCTAGATTAGCAACTGCTTCGTCTACGTCATGGTGCAGTGCCAGTGCCAGTCCTGACCATCACTGTGTTTCAGACGGGAAGCTGCCTGCCAGTCCATCTGCCCTGATTTCATGGCTTTTATCTCTCATCTTTACATCTTTGAAGGCCTTTGACGAATGATGTGCTTCCTGGCAGGAGAAAATCACTGCTGAAAGGAGATCTGTGCTGTCTCTGCTTTTCTTTCTGTTTTCTGAGAGCTTTAGTCTAACATTTGTGACCCCAGCCAGACTCCATCAAACTTCGTACTCAAAGTCATCTTTGAAAAGCAGTGGCGTTTATTATATACCTACTACGTGCCAAGCACTGTAGTAGATTTTACTGTGTCATCCCCCCTCTAGTTCAGCAGCGCTGTGAGATGAGTGATCACCATTTTATATATGAGGAAACAGGCTCACAAGCCATTAAATAGCAGAACCAAGATTCACATGTAGGTCTTTCTGACTCAGAAGCCTTTAATGGAAATAAACAGCCTGGTTTTTTCTCACTTAAAATGCACCTGAACTACAGCACCATAAGAATGTTGTGGAGAAAATTCGGCTTCATTCTGGATCAGAGTCAAAGCTGTTAAGGCTGTTCGGTCTGTGGAGGGCAAGACTAAAGGGAGTACCACCAAGTTTCTGAAAATTATGAAGAGTATGATCAGTTACACATTTTCATATCATATTCAATTATTGAGCACCTATTGTGTTCAAGTTGCTCAGCATTCAAAGACAGTCCTGCCAACAATGCAAGCTTGCAGATTTACAGAGAGAAAAGCAGCAACTCCTTGGGAACAGGTCAGCACATACCTGGGGCCAAATGAATGGTGGTAGCAAAAAAGTCACAGGAGGGAGAAACCTGGTGGGCTGTCCCCTCAGGCAACCCCATGCACTGTGTGGAAACTGTCAGAAGAACTGGACTGAGAGTGGCAGGGCGTAACTCCAGACAGAGGAACCTGCCTGAGGAAGCTCACATGGTACCCAGGGGACGTGGTTGTAATGAGGGGACAGTGTAAGGCGTTTGTGGGAAAGGCTATGTAAACTCCTTCAACTGTTAGCTATTTGCACTTTATTTTCCTGATAGGAGGAAGCAAAGGAATTTTTTTGGTGGGATGGGACGGCTTTTGCCAAACTATATTTGAAGATGTAGTTAACCATTTTATATATACTTCTTCATCCAATAATACTGAATACTGAAAGTAGTTAACCTTGGGAAAAATAAATTCCCCCAAATAAATAAATTCCATTTCCACATATACGTGCACATATGTGTATATATGTAAATTCCATATACAATAGGCAAGTGATGAAACTCACTGCCCCAGGAGAGATCTGGAATAGAGTAGATTGGCTCGTGAATGATAAATCCACATAGTGTGCAAGGCTGTGACCCTAACCTTTAAAGTAACTGTCATTGGCGCCCCTGGTCTACCACAGTGTTCCCCTGGTGCCGCCATCAGAGACAGACCACTGTAAAGCATCATGCCCCTCGCTCTGCAGCGTGCAAGGCCATGCTTCTGAGTAGATACAATCTGCCTCCCATGTAATGTGATTTGAGAGGCATCACTTTGTATGGAAGTTTTAAAAGATTCCTTTGGCAAGTGCTAAGGTAGGCTGATCACAAAGGAAGGCAAAGGATGGCAGTGTTTGTCTGGGGAGGCAGGAGGAAAAGTGTTGAATTTGGGGTCTGTATTCAAAGGGAGAGAATAGCTGGTGTGTTGGATGTGAAGTCAAGGATGACTTCAAAGACTTCAAAGCTTTTGGCCTGAGCAACTAGAAGAATGTCATTGCCATTTATTTGGGAAAAGCATGTTTCACCATTTTGGCTCAAAAATGATACACAACTCGGCCGGGAGTGGTGGCTCATGCCTGTAATTCCAGCACTTTGGGAGGCCGAGGCGGGTGGATCACAAGGTCAAGAGATCGAGACCATTCTCGCCATGATGAAACCCTGTCTCTACTAAAAATACAAAAATTAGCTGGGTGTGGTGGCACGCGCCTGTAGTCCCAGCTACTCGGGAGGCTGAGGTGGAAGAATCACTTGAACCCAGGAGGCGGAGGTTGCAGTGAGCTGAGATTGCACCACTGCATTCCAGCCTGGCAACAGAGCAAGACTCCGTCTCAAAAAAAAAAAAAAAAAAAAATGATACACAACTCATTTAAAAAGAAAAAAAAGAGCCATGTCAAGCCTCATTGTCCTTGCCAGGGGAATGTGGTCCTACAGCCAGGAGTTCTTCCAGAGATTTGGGTCCGACTGCTGTTGGACGAGGAAATCTCTGCTAGCACCTGAAGTTTCTGAGTCACCTCTGACCTTTTTTCCATTTTGACCAATTCTATAAACCTTACCATGAAACTTGAGAAGAAAGGCAGCAGGGGGCCCAAAGAGGACAGCTCTCTCCCTTCTGAGTCCTTCCTGGCCCTCATGTTAGGTGCTAAGGTACATTCTGATATATGGAAACACTCCCAAATCAAAGGCCTGGGCCCCTGACTTTACCATAAGTCGTTTGGGGAACAAAATCAGTCCTCCCTTGGTCTGTATTGAGGTTTTGTTGTTGTTGTTGTTGTTGTTTTAATAAAATTTTTATGTTTACTTTTGAGTTCAGATAAAAAGACAGGGGTTGTATTTACTAAACTTTTTTTTTTTTTTTTAATTGCATTTTACATCCTGAAGATTTTAGTACCCCTGTATTTCAAAGCTACACAAAACCTTAAGAGTTTAATAATGGACACAGGGAGGGGAGCACTACTAAACTCTTAAGGTTTTATGTAGCTTTGAAATACAGGGGTACTAAAATCTTCAGGATGTTAGAAGTATGTGCCTTTATGATGAGCCGGTGGTTTTGGTTCTCACTTGTGAAGGGTAAGGAGCCCTGCCCTGTGGACCTCTAGGGTCTCAGCCAAAGTCAAGTGACATGCAATGAATGGGTGTGAGAGGGCTTGGAAAGGGGCTGTACTGAGGCCAAGGGAGTCTCATTACTAGGACTCTGCAAGGGCCCTGTGAAAAAGAAAAAGGAGCACTTCCACCCCTTAAAGTAGAACACAAAGGTCTTCCTGTTGCTTAATCAATTGAAATGACCCAGAATGCAAACTAGGATTAACATGTGCCTCTAGATTAGGGCTAATCAGGAGCAGGCTGAGCAGATGCGGGGACAGTCCCAGCCTGATTACTGTACCTCAGCATTTAATCATCTCTCTTCCAAGGGCAGCCGCCCGACTTAGTGCATGCTGGGTTTCCAGGCCTCCAGCCCCTCCCCCTTTCCCTTGCCAGGGACATGAAGGCTGCTAGGTCAGAGACACTGAGGCGATTTAATCTAATCCCATGTCAAAATGGCTATGTGAGAGAGAGGTCTTAAAATCCCTACAGTGGGATGGTCATGCATTTATTTAAGGTGGCAGTAGACCAAAACTCTATGTAGAAAATAGGAGAATTGGGGTTTCAAGGCATGGGGGGTTATGAAATGACTCCCATTATGCCCTCCCTCTCCCGGCCTTCTAAGGTGTGTGGCTGTCCTCACCAGTTACTCTTCCCTGGGAGCTTTGGGTGGGGACCGTTTCCTCACCCAGGTGTGGCAAAATGTGCTTCTTCCCTGTTGTCAGCGGTGGAGTACAGAAGATGGAATCTTTCAAAAACAGCTTAATTTGGATGAGTCTTGAATGTAGTATTTTTTAAGTTGCTTTTTTTCTGGGCTGGGAGCTCTTGTTCCAAAACAGCCTCATCACCCTAAGTCTCACCCACCTTAATCTCGCAGTCCCTAGAAGGGACACATGTTAAATCTTAGAAGGCAGGTTTCATTCATGATAGCAGAAAACACTCATGGGCACCTGCTGACTGCTGGCCACTCAAAGATGGAGACTTAATCCCTCCCTTAAGGACTCTACAGCCTCCTTGGGGACAAGACATGCAAGCAGTGAGGATGAATGAGGCTCCTGCCTCCAAGGAGCCTGTGCAGAGAGCCGAGGAGGAGCATCAGTGAAGAGGACCCAAGATGAGGAGGAGAGAGGCTGGGGCTAGCTCTCGGAGGAAGAGGAGGAGCCACCTCCAGGCAGGAGGCATGGACCTCAGTCAAGTAGTTCATCTGGCTGGCGTGTGAAGTGAGTGGGGATTAGTGGATCACCAGGCTTAACTGAACAACAGTGGCCGACGTGAAGAGTTTAAATACCTGCAAAGGGGTTTGGACTTTCTATCCTGTGGGCCACTAGAAACCACTGAAGAACTGTGAAGGAGAACAGCAAGATAAGGTCAGATGTTCTGAAGGTCATTCTGATTATGGCAGCACCAGCCAGTGGATATATTTTTGCAATTTTATTCTGGAAGAAATCTTCCATGATAATATAAAAACTATTTTAACAACAGTATTGGGCATGGGCTCACATCATAGGAAACCCAAACACATCACAGCCAGGGTGAAAGAAATTTACCTTTGACAACTCTTTTAGTCTCTGTTCACACCAGCCTAACCCAGATTGTTGCTCAGTTAGAAAAGATCTCCCTGCACACTGTAGTCTCTGTAGCTGTAAAACAGGGGACTTGTTCCCCAGCTTGGAGCTTTTGGAACTCAATGGAACCTAGAGGCAGGAGCAGTGAAATGAGACTGACTGTTGCTTCTGGTTTTGCTTGCTACTTGCCAGCATGTGGGCTCCCTGAAGGATCGCACAGGTGTCTTGGCCTTGCCACTGGGCATTTTGGGTGACTTTGTTAACTTTGCCTGTTTTGACCAGAGGAGAACATAATTGTGATACACAGGGAGGAGGCGGGGGGCTGACGAGGTCGTACGGTCTTTACATGTATACACTCAGGCCCAGGCCTTGAGTCTAGAGGCCAGGGAGAGGGTCCAGCTGCACATTGGTTGAGGCCAGCAGTACATGACCCTTGAGGCTATGCTGATAGCAACTTGTGGCACACTTTGTACTTCGTACCGTGAGGAACATGAAATAAGCCAGAGCCAGGCCTGATCTGGAAAGAGCCCTCTGTCAAGTGGGAAGGCCTGTTGCAGACATGCATCAACTGGCCCAGCCAGCTTATCCATGGCTGTCCCTGGGCCTCCTGAGAGTCCAGAAGAGGCTGCTCCAGCATTGATGGGGCTGGCATGGGCCAGGTCCCACAAGGGGGGAAAGCTGACCCAAGTATAAAGGGAAAGAGTGGGAGATAAGTCTATCTTGTGAACAACCTGAGCAAAGGCCCAAGAGTGTGGCTACTAGATTGAGGGAACTAAGAGTAGTCTGGGGTGCGGGGTTACCTAGAGCGCAGGGTACCTGCAAGAGAGTGAGGGAGATGAGACTGGAAAGATGGACCAGGGCAAATCATGAGAGGCCTTGAAGACTATACTAAATTATTTGAACTTTATTATAAACTTTGGGAACCTTTTAAATGCCTTGGCATTTAAATGTTTGAGATGAAGGGAGTAACACGTTATGGAAAGATCATTTGGCTGGGTGTAGTGGCTCACGCCTATAATCCTAGCACTTTGGAAAGCTGAGGCAGGAGGATCACTTGAGCTCAGGAGTTCAAGACCAGCCTGGGCAACATAGTGATACCTCATCACTATTTAATAATAATAAAGACAGGTAATTTGAGTGACTGGGAAGGGGTGAACTGAAAGAGGGATTGATTAAAGACCAGAGCCATTTGCAAAGGTTTTGTTGAAAGAAATTGAAGCCCACAGTTTTGTAAGCCAAGGCCTGGCCCCTCAGCCTGTTTTCCACCATGCCCATGTGCTCATGGAGGCTGGCCGCCGCCTCCTCCCTTTCAGGCCTGCATTGCAAGTGTTGGGGGGACTGGCCATATCTTCCGTTTGTGTAAGGGCACACCAGAGGAGCTGGGGTTTCCAGCGATCTGTCACCAGAACAGCAAGCCTCACTTCATGATGTTTCATTCCATCACCAAATGCTTACCCCGTATCCCTAAACTGGCAACACTTACTCCCAGAAAACAGTTACATACAATTTAACATTGGAAAAGAAAATCTTATATTTGATTTTTTGCATTAGAAAATATTTTGACAACCCTTTTTTTGATTAATTTTTATCTTCATCAAAGTAGCCTATGGTTTAAATTTCAACAAGAACTAAAAGGGGCCTCTCCGGGTCAGTTTCTCAATACAGTGGGTGAATCTCAGAGGCCCAGCAGCAAAGGTCTCTGGGTCTGGATGTTGGGATTGATCTAATCCATTAAATTCAGACTTTCACTAATTCTCATTTTTAGCCTCATCCCCTTTCTGTAGTAGCTAGGCCTCTACGTCCTGAGCCCTGTGTGGGCGTAGGAGTTGCCCCTTCCACTTCTCTGATAAATCAGAACCATTTCACATTTGCATTGCATCTTCCAAAAAAACGTTGACATCCCTCGTTTATATCCTTTTTGCCCCATTCACTGTAATTCTAGTTTCAGAAGGAAGAGGAGATGGACGTATACATTAGTTACAGGGAATCCTTTTTTAAAATCTATTATCAGCTTTCCTTTTTTGGGCAGGCCTACCTTTATGGAGGTTATGTTTCTTCCTTTAAACCATCCTTTCTGCTCTGAAATAATAGTGATATTGGGAAGTAGTTGGGGTCTTTTTTTTTAAGTTGACCCCAAAATGTGTTTTTACATTTTACTGGTATGTGAAATCTAAAAACCAGGAAACAAGTGCCCTAGGCTTTTAAAAATAATAATAATAAGCTTGACTCTGAAGGAAGGCATGTAGATGGGGCAGTGGCCAGAAGACAGGATAAGAGAGGGAGAAGCTTTTACTCTTTAGGCTGAGAGAGACTTGCCATAGGCAGAAAGAGGGTTGAAGAAGGCAGTGTAGCCAAATATCAAAGAAAGGTAATGGTGGCCTGTTCCGAGAGGGAGAAGGCAGGCAGGGGGCATTAACACCTGACAGGCCTGTGCTTCCTAGATACGAGGGCAGGCAGGGCCCTCTCACGGCAAGCTGGGGAGACCCTACACATACCCTGAGGCATGTTTCCACAGTTTCTCCAAACTTTTCTTTCCTGATAGTCTGTTTTTAAAAAGTTAAAATGGCCAGGCTTGGTGATTTGCACCTATAATCCCAGCTATTCAGGAGGACAAGGTGGGAGGATCGCTTGAGGCCACGAGTTCAAGACCAGCCTGGGCAACATAGCAAGACTCCATCTCAAAATATCTATCTATCTATATAGATAGATAGATAGATAGATAGATATTAGCCAGGCATGGTGGCACATGCCTGTGGTTCCAGCACTCCGGAGACCGAGGTGAGAGGATGACTTGAATCCAGGACTTTGAGGCCGCAGTGAGCTATGGTCACGCCACTGCACTGCAGCCTAGGTTACAGAGCCAGACCCTATCTTTTTAAAAATAAAAAACAAAAAAAGTTAAAATGGAAAAAAGTTGATTGCATAGAAGTAGAGAATAGAATAATAGTTATCAGTGTCTGGAGAAGGGTGGGGGAGGGGGGCAGGAGAGGTTGGCCAGCAGGTAAGAAGGAAGAGTAAGTCCTGATGTTCTGTTACACAGTAGTGTGACTGTAGCGAATAACAATGTGGTCTATAGTGTAAGATAGTTAAATTTTGAATGTTGTCACCACAATGAATGATAAATCTTTAAAGAGATTAATACGGTAATTATCTCGATTTGATCATTCTACAATGTATACATGCATTGAAACATCACAGTGTACCCCATAAACATGTACAGTTATGTATCAATTATAAATCTTAAACATTAATGAAAAAAATTTTAATGGGGTGGGAGAAGGGATATCTTTGTGCCTGGGCCATGGGTATATATGATCACCTGGGGCTGGTGACCACGATACCTCAAAGGCAAGAGCTGGGTGCCCCTGTCCAGCCAGAAAAAAGGAGCTTGAGCAAGAGCCCCACCAATGGTCTTCCCTCTGTCTCTCCAGGCCTGGTCCAGATCCCTGTGAGCATGTACCAGACTGTGGTGACCAGCCTCGCCCAGGGCAACGGACCAGTGCAGGTGGCCATGGCCCCTGTGACCACCAGGATATCAGACAGCGCAGTCACCATGGACGGCCAAGCTGTGGAGGTGGTGACGTTGGAACAGTGACATACAGCCATATTATGGCATCGTTTTGTAGTCTACTTCAAGATTTTTTACACATTTGCAGAGGTGCAATCAAATGGAATTAAGTCTCTCGACTTTGGAAGAAAAGTTTTGTTAACCTTTTTTTTTTTAAAAGGAAGAAAGGCAGCAGATTTTGGAATTGCATTTTTTAAAGCACCACTCTTGATTTTCTGGGATTGGTGGAGTAAGAAACTGCGTTGTCAATTTCACTGTCCCAAAAAAGCCAAATTGTGGCAGGACTTCTTTCTGCGGAAATGTGTGTGTATACTTATGTGTGTGTATGTGTGAGTGTGAATATATGTATATGTGTACATATGGACATACACATTTACATATATGTAAAGTATATATATACATATATATATATATGTATGAAACCCGCATGGAATTATCTGTATGAAATCAAGGTGAGCTGTGGAAACAATAATTCACCCAGTTTAGTGGGTGGTAGGGTACGTGGCCAGACACAGTCACCCAGTTTTTGTTCATACCAGGGTCATGCGTTGAGCTACTGACAAACTCAGGCGGAGGTGACCATGCCCTTCACCAAAGCTGCCTCCCAGTGGCCACCCAGAACTCTCTCGGCTGGACTCACCTGAGGAAGGAGTTCCGGCATGGCGTGGGTCAGAGATGCGCTTGCAAGGTCCAGGGGCTACGTGGTCTGCTAGCTGAGATGCTCCTCGGGCTGGCCCAGGTGCTGACCTTGCCACAGGCAGATGAATGTCTTGAAAGCTCCTGGGCCTGGGACAAGAGGGTTTTCCTCAGCCTCCCATCTCCTCTCCTTCCCAGGTATCCTTCTTGATCTCATGACTATTAAAATGTTCCTCTGGTTTTAAGGTCAGTCCTGAATTGGTCGTATATATGAACTGAAGGTAACAAGTATTAAGGGTTTGAGGAGTGCGTGTGTGTAAGTGTGCTTGTGGGTGTGTGTGCGTGCATGGTGGTGGAGAGGATGGGAAGGGGGTGGGAGGGGTTGGAAGGGAAAGGAAGGAAAGCAAAATCTTCCTAAACCAGGATACACCTATGGGAGCAGTTTTCTCTAGCTGTCTGTAGCTTCACAGAGGAGGCGCTGGAGCTAACAGGAAGGGACACCCGGTCTTCAGCCACAGCAACCTGAACACCCCTGATCTTGTGTGATCTTGGAAGCAGGGTTGGGCCTGGCAGTACACGGAAGGGAAGAAGGGACACCTGGCTCATGGAAGGCTGGCCATCACAATAGGGTGTGTTAGAAAACAGCTGAGGGCGTTTGCTGTGTTCCCGAATCAGGCCCTGCTTCCGAATGGACTCCTGGAGGTTCATCTTCCTGGATGCAGCCTGGTGGCCCAGGCTGGGAACAGCTTTCCTCCTTGGAGGTGTCTGGGTATTCTTGGTAACTGTTAACTCTTTCTCAGCTGCAAGCCCTGAGTCTCCAGTGGCTGAATTCACCTGACTTTTCGACAGGCCAAATCTCTGCTCCTTGAGTACAGGGACAGCTCCTCCCCCCTCCTCCCAGCTCTCCCCATGTGTGTGATCGTGTATTTAATGTGTTTTCTAAATGCGACATTAAAAGATTCTTCATGTCTTGCTCAACCTTTGAGAAAAGTTTCAGATTCTTGTATTTGCTTGTTTTATATAAAACTAATGTTCTTTATATGTTCTTTTCTGTACGTAATGGGGGGAGGGGTGGGAAATTTACATATAAATAGTCCTAGTTCTACAATTTGTTATTTTTTTAATTATTATTTTTTATCGTCATTGTGAAGTTGTCCAGGGACTTTAAAGTCCGTGTTCCTTTGTGGTGAAATAACCTCCAAATAGTTTGAGAAGTTGCCAAGAAGAAAAAAGCAAAACCCCAGTAGCAAAGCATGGATTCTGTGTTGTTTTCCATTCTGTCTTTGACTGCCTCATTCAATAAATAGTTAAAAATGTGGCAACAGGAAGTGGAATTGTTCATCACTACAGAAGCACTTGGCTTCTTAGGTAAAAGGAACTTTATCTTGGGGCAGCTCATTCTGCTTTTTAAAATGTAGTCCTACTGGAGACCAGTGATCTCTGGCCTGTGCCGCTCCAATGCTGAGGAGCTCTGTAACGAAGACACTGAGGACCGGCCAGAGCCCCATCACCAGACCAGCTCCATTTCATACATTTCATACATAATTTGTTTTCTTATGTTCTGGGGGGAAAAATTCCTTAAAAAAATTCCTACGAAAAATTCTTAGGAATTTAAAAAATCCTAAAGATGGCTT
>NW_016107392.1:6144026-6148038 GCF_001604975.1 Cebus imitator | reverse complement strand
TTTGAGATGGCGTCCGCTCTGTTGCCCAGGCTGGAATGGAGTGGCGCGATCTTTGCCTCCTGGGTTGAAGCGATTCTTCTGCCTCAGCCTCCCATGTAGCTGGGATACAGGCACCCGCCATCATGCCTGGCTAATTTTTGTATTTTTGGTAGAGACAGGGTTTCACCGTGTTGGTCAAGCTGGTCTGGAACTCCTGACCCCAAGTTATATGGATGCCTCAGCCTCCCAAAATGCTGGGAATTACAGGTGTGAGTCACCACACCCAGAAAGAATTAATTTAATATCCACATTAAAAATCGGGGTGGGACTGGGCATGGTGGCTCATGCCTGTAATCCCAACACTTTGAGAGGCGAAGGCAGCCAGGTCACTTGAGGTCAGGAGTTCCAGACCAGCCTGGTGTTCAGCCAACATGGTGAAACCTCGTTTCTACTAAAAATACAAAAATTAGCCGGGTGTGGTGGCAGGCGCCTGTAATCCCAGCTACTCAGGAGGCTGAGGCAGGAGAATTGCTTGAACCTGGGAGGCAGAGGTTGCACTGTGCGGAGATCGCACCACTGCACTCCAGCCTGGATGAAAGAACAAGACTCCATCTCAAAAAAAAAAAAAAATGAGGTTGAGCGATGGTGCCTCTCCATCTTGGAAGTTCTCCCAACATGACGGTTGTTTAGTACTGAAGCGAATTGTCTTTCTCCAGGCAGAAGCCTTAAGCCATGAATTGTTCCCCTGCATCCTCGCTCCCTTTCTCAGCCTACTCTCTTAATGTAGGGTCTGCCATATCTCCAGCTGTTCCTCCTGCCACATCCTTAGGCCCTTCCCAGACCCCAGCGGCCTGCACCTCCATGCTTGGGCATACCCTGGGCCTCAGCCTAGAGGATCTGCTGCCACCCCCAGCACCCCTTTCTTTGTGTTGGGTGTCCAGGCCGCTTTCCTGGTGATCGTGACTAGGATGGTTGCATGGGGAGGCCAAGAAGCCTTTTCCTTGGTGCCTGACGGCGGTTCCGTGAAGCCAAGTGCCTACCTCTCCCCCCTTCTTGCACAAATGGCTACCCTCGCCTATTTTTCACCAGAGAGAATGGACTAGAAAAAGGTTTGAGTGCAGCCGAATGAACCACATCCGTGCTATTGACTACCATGAAATAGCTGGGTTGTCTAGAGTACCTGCTGACCAGGGGTCTCTCCAGAGGTGCCTTCTAGCTGCTGTTTGCCTGGCAAGCCTCAGGTGCTGCCTTTGCCACAGTCATGCATTGACAACTGGTTTTGGTGGGGCCAATGGAGACCTTCCCTTCCATTCTTGCCTAAGTCACCAATGGGAGCCGCTAACTGCTGTCTACTCCAGGGAGGTCACATCAGTGAGGGAAGCCGAGGCAGTTCCGGTGTGGGAGGAGGGAGTGATGGACACAGGCATAGTGGATGCTGGGTGCTGACTGTCACCATGCAGGAAGATGGACCCTATGCCCCATCTTCAAATTTTTCCAGAGAATCTGGGGAATCCAGAGTTTTGTACAAAATGTGATTGCAACAAATAAAAAATTTACATACTCTACAGGCAAAATAAAACCCATCTGTGGACCAGACCTGACCTGAGGGTCAGCTGCATTTCACTCCGCGAATGCCTGTCATGTGCCAGGTGAATGGAGCGTGGTAGTGGCCCATGAGAAACAAGGAGAGAGGAGGAGACCTTTACATAAACCGACTACGGCGGTCCATGGTGATGAGGCACCGTCAGGACAGCGCTAGCGCACAATGAGCTCTGTTACTGCGTTCTAGCCCCTCAAAGCTCCTCCGTTAAGTAGTTTATCATCTAAACTGCACACAAGAATCTGGTGCTCACAGAAATCAGGAGACTGGTCTAAGAATTCTTGGCTTCAAATCTTGCATCTGAGAAGGCCCACTGGTGATACTGGTGACTATTGGCATTATCCGAACACAAACAAATGAGCTGAGGAGAACCGGAAGGGCAAAGAAGAGGGGCTCCTTGCCCTGAGCCTCACTCAGGCCCAAGCAAGAGTCTGTCTCCCCCGCTCAGTAATGCCCTTGAAGCTTGAGTGCTGGGCATGGCAGAATCGTTCCAGGCCTGTGGTGTTTACTTTTGGTGTCAGCACCAAAACTCATCATCAGGGAGGAAACTGGAGCTGAATTATTTGGAACAGAAGCTATGTGGGGTGAGGAAGCAGAGCCCATGTTTTCCCTCTCACTCCACCTCAGCGGGCTGTTAGCACCTAGGTCATTACAACTGGGGCTTCAGACGCCCCATCCCTGCACTGCCACCCGGCCTCTGCTGTCTACTCCGAGGCAGCTCTTGGAGATCACTCAGGATGGCGGCAGCATGGAAGAAGAGGTACAGTAGAGAGGGGAGGCAGGGCTCTGGGAATGGGCTCCGACTGAAATAGCTGAAGAGTGCGGGTTTTCTCTTAGTCCCCAAGCCCCTCTGAATTTGAATTTCTCCCTCCTGAAAACCACTGGGCTGCTACCAAACATTCGTTGAGTATTGGTGGCCTGGAGTGTATAGTGGGTAAAGAAGGAAGAGGGGATCTGCGGAGGGGAAACAAGGTCCCCTGAGAACCTGGAGCCACCTTGGGAGGCAGGAATAGGCCTGGGCCCTGAGCCCTGTCCAGGGCCTTTGCTAGCTCTTGTTTATGAGAACTATGGCCTGACTACACGGAGTATATGGTAGCAATGATGAGAGTGAACATTTAGCCTTACAATGTGCAATGTATTGTACTATAAAATTTACCTGTGTATTAACTTATTTAACTTTTTCAAATACTATTATCCCCGTGTTTGTTATAGACGAGCACACTGAAATCCAGAGAGGTTAAGTTAAATAACTGGGCCAAGTTCACACTGTTGGTAAGAGGCAGAGCTAAGATACAAACTTGGAGAGGCTGGTCCCAGAGTCTGTGCCTGGAAACACGACTTGATAGGAATTTTTTTTTCCCTGAGACGGAGCCTCATCACTGTCACCCACGCTGAAGTGCAGTGGCACAATCTCGGCTAACTGCAATCTCTGCCTCCATTCAAGCACTTCTCCTGCCTCAGCCTCCCTAGTAGCTGGGATTACAGGTGTGTGCCACCACACCCAGCTAATTTTTTTTGTATTTTTAGTAGAGATGGGGTTTCACCCTGTTAGCCAGACTGGTCTTGAACCCCTGACCTCAAGTGATCCACCCACCTCAGCCTCCCAAAGTGCTGGGATTACAGGGGTGAGTCACCGCGTCCGGCGCTGATAATAAACTTTTCTTGTCGCCTGGAATGGATGAAAGTGAAGGGCATAAGAACATTCTGTTATTTTTTAAGTAGCTTAACCAATATTTGGGGGGTTCCCCCCAAAATTTAATGAACTTGGCAAATAAAATTGTTAGTGAAATTTTAAGTTTACTAGGTCTCAACTGAAACTTCCGAATTTATCTACCCTTTAAGAAATTTAATACACTTTAGGAGGCCAAGTAAGGCAGATTGCTTGAACCCAGAAGTTAGAGACCAGCCTGGGCAACATGGTGGAACCCCATCTCTACAAAAAAATATAAAAATCAGCCTGGTGTGGTGGTACATGCCTACACTCCCAGCTACTCAGGAGGCTGAGGTGGAAGGATCGCTGGAGCCCAAAAGCTCGAGGCTGCCATGAGCTATGATCATGCCACTGCACTCCAGCCTGGGTGACAGGGCAAGATTCTGTCTCCAAAAAATAATAAGTTACAACTATCAATTACTAACTGGCTACCAGCATTTTACTATGCAAAATACCTTACACCTTTTTTTTTTTTTTAAGATGGAGTCTCGCTTTGTCGCCCTTATTTCTAATCCTCTTCACAATCCTGTAGGGAGAGATTCCATTTTATGGGGGTGTAAACTGAGACTCAGCATCTTCCCTAAGAATTAACAACTAGGGCTGGGCGCGGTGGCTCACGCCTGTAATCCCAGCACTTTGGGAGGCCGAGGTGGGTGGATCACGAGGTCAAGAGATTGAGACCATCCTGGTCAACATGGTGAAACCCCGTCTCTACTAAAAAT
>NW_016107392.1:6117634-6143895 GCF_001604975.1 Cebus imitator | reverse complement strand
CAAAAAAAAAAAAAAAAAAAAAGAAAAGAAAAATAACTAACAACTGGAGGGCTGGGGTCAAGCCCTGATATGTCTGTCTGTTGCAGCTCTGCTCTCTGTGCCAACCACTCAGGCAGAAAACAAAACTGCACATCGGGATTAAAAACTCCACATGTGTCCTGAGCTTGCCAGACCTGGAACAGCCTCTGGTGGCTGGACCTGTTCACCTCATAGGCACATGCTTACATGCAGTAGGGCTTCAATATAGCTCACAGGATGAATGAACCTAGTTTTCCAATGGTTCTTTAATTGGAAAATTCAGGGAACCCAAAACATCTATTCCTATACATTTTCATTACTCAAAAAAGTTCTGGCCAGCACAGTGGCTCATGCCTGTAATCCCAGGCTTTAGGAGGCCAAAGTGGGAGGACAGCTTTAGGGCCAGGAGTTTGAGACCAGCCTGGGTGGCAGCGTGACACCAGCCTCTACAAAAAATATATGTATGTATTTTTTAATTTCTGCAAAACCCCAGTGTTAATAATTTTATGTAAAAACAACATTGATTTTATTCCTAAGAAAAACCTGGGCATGTGATATCCTGCCAAGGGTAAATAATAGGCAAAATCTTGATGCTGAGCACATTGTTGGTCACTAACAGTTCATTGCGTTTTCTTTTTTTTGAGATGGAGTCTCCCTCTGTCACCCAGGCTGGAGTGCAGTGGCATGATCTCAGCTCTGCAACCTCCGCCTCCCAACTTCAAGCGATTCTCCTGCCTCAGCCTCCCAAGTAGCTGGGACTAGAGGTGCTCCCCACCACACCTGGCTAATTTTTGTATTTTTAGTAGAGACAGGGTTTCACCATGTTGTCCAAGATGATCTCCATCATCTCCTGACCTTGTGATCCGTCCGCCTCGGCCTCCCCAAGTGCTGAGATTGTAGGCCTGAGCCAACGCAACCGGCCCTGTGTTGTCCTTTTTAAAGACCCCAGGCTTCCGTGAGAGTTGGAGAACTCAAAAACCCCTGGGTGATCAGGAAACCAAGCCAAAGCTTGGCCCTCCCATAGTGTACTAATTTAAATCTGGGAGGGAAGTTACCCACCACTCCTCATTTGGGCATGAAAGTTCAAGCCCCGGGCCACGTGGCTGGCTCATCCCCCCAAATGCACTGTGCTCCCTTTCCTACTCAGGTCCTCCAGCCCTGGTTTACCACCAAGATTCTCAAAACCTGAAATTTTTAATTTAGAACTTAGGTATTTCCCTTATCAGAGCTATTTTTATAGAAAGCAAGAGCAATGTTTATACCAAATAAATTCATGTATAATTCTGGAATTAACCAAAATGGCTGCAGAAAACAACTAAATTAACCAAAGTTCGGGATAACTCATCACGTAATAGGATTCTCTACCCTGGGCCTCTGGATACTCATCTGTCCAGAACAGCCGTCAAACAGCAAAGACGACGAACAAGGGCCTGGCTGAAGTTCTTGGCTGCAGAGCGTTCGCGCGGGGCTGCAGGGCCCGGCCGAGCTGAGGGTCCCTAGCCCTGGGTCCTCCAGTCCATGCCGCTGCCCGGTCCCGCAGGGCCCAGCCAGTGCCGGCCATGCTGACTCCGCCCTGCCCGCCTGACCAGCCTGAACGCCACGATGCAGGGAAGCGCCTGGAGCCTGCCAGGGCTCAACACCTGCCCGGCTGTGAGCCGCGGAAGCCCGCAGGTGGCCAGAGTGGAGGTAGGCCCGGGTGCGGGCGAGCATGGTGCGGGGTCACGCAGAGCCCACTCGCATCCCGAACCCAGAACAGAGCCGCCGTGGGGGGCGCACCCGATTGGCTGGCTGAGGCCACGTGTCCGCCTGCGGCCCAATCAGGATGGCGGGGCATCCAGGCGGTCTGGTCCAGACAGCAAATTCCGGTGCTCTCCTGGAAGCAGGCGGGGAAGTGCGACCCGAGGGACTGGCCGCCTTGACGGCCCAGGGTGCTACAGCGGGGCAACGTCAGCACGGGCATCCACGGCTTCCCCACGGGCCGCACTGCCTGTCCATGTCTGTGGAGGCCTGCCTCAGTAAATTAGGGGTCATTCGGGTAGCTGTGTGCCATCCTCCCCTCCCACCATCCCCATTAGCCTCGGGATTTTTTTTTAATTGTTTTATTGAGATAATGTACATACCGTTACGCTCATCAGGTTAAAGTGCACCATTGAACAGTCTTTGGTATATTTACAAAGTTGGACAGCCATCACCTAATCTAACTTTGGAATCTTTTCAGGATCCCAAAAAGCTGTTTTTTTTTACACATTTCCCTACAAAATAACTTGAAGCAAATTACATAAAAGATGTATACAATGAAGTTAAAATAGAAATGAGGATTCAAAGACCAACGGAAGCAGGTCACATTTGTCAGCCTGGGGTCAACGTCGATGGTGTGATGAAGCTGCCCATTTAACTCCGGTCTTCGCTAAGAGGTTCAAGTTACTAGAAAGGGAACAAGACACAGTTACTCAAAGAAACAAAGCACTAAAGCACTAAATACTTTTTTTTTTAAGGTGGAATCTCACTCTGTCACCCAGGCTGTAGTGCAGTGGCGTGATCTCTGCTCACTGCAACCTCTGCCTCCTGAGTTCAAGCAGTTCTACCTCAGCCTCCCAAGTAGCTGGGACTACAGGCACGTGCCACCATGCCCGGCTAATATATATATATATATATATATATATTGATTGATTGTATTTTTAGAAGAGACGGGGTTTCACCGTTTTAGCCAGGATGGTTTCGATCTCCTGACCTCATAATCCGTTCCTCTTGGCCTCCCAAAGTGCTGGGATTACAGGTGTGAGCCACTGTGCCCAGCCGACTTCTTTTTTTTTTTAAGTTTAAGAGAATGCCACGTTATGTTATCTTCAGCATCTTTCACAACATTTTTATAGCTAAAGAAATAGCTTTATTTCCTTAGACCTTTACATCTCAATTTTGAAAGTATTCTGGGAGAAGCCAAACCAATGTGGCATTTCAGTGTTTATTTACAGAGCATTACGGAAGGGATGGAGGAGAGAGGAGCATGGTGAACTGGCCATCTGAAATGGTTGCAGCAAGGAATAGCGGGCAACTTTTTCCATCTCCTGGGATGGGTGATCAGAGCCACAACTGTTAACACAGAGTTCCCCCTCCCCCATAGTGGAACCCCACATTCTCAAGAGAACCACCAGCCACGGAAACACAAGGATACAACAGGCCCAGCTGCCCCTGGCCACCGCCCCTACGGTCTAAGATCTGCAGAGATGGGAGGAGCTATTAGGGTCTCGGGTCTGGGGGAAAGTGCCTAAGGATTTCTGCCTTCCCTTTCCCATCCTCCCTCCTTGCCCACCCCTCTACTCCCCCACATAGCCCTCCCAACCCTGTTTCTGGAGGATCCAGACCATGAGCAGAGAAGGAAATATCTATGAGGCAGATCACGCCCCCAACACCCAGGTCCTGACTTCACTCAGGAAAAGGGCTGCAAATGTACTTGAGATTGAAGCTTGAAAGTGATGGGTAGAATTGATGTTACATGCTTAAGGAGTTACGGAATTCACCCAAAACGTCATTAAGGAGCTAGAAGGGGCTGGGCATGGAAGAGACACAAATCCATTTTCCTAAGAGTGAGCCTGACCCTGCTCCGAGGATATGGGGCATGGGCACCTCTACCTGCAGCTCACCTCCTCTGACAAGCTCCAGTGGAAGCTGTCCTTCCTCTTCACTGGGAGGCTTGTTCAGGAAATCCAGTTCATTCCATTATTGGGAACAACTCGTCCACTGCAGGAAAAGTTGAAACTGGAGGTTTTAGCATCCGATGGAGCCTTCTCTGCAGGCGCCACTGCTACCCCAAGGCCTGCTGCCTCTTTTTCCAGCCAAGCTCTCACCCCAGGAAACCCCAGCGAAGCCAGTGCAGTGACAGGCCCCCAGTCCCTGGAAGGCTAGGGTCATGCCTGGGCCAACACCTGGAGCAGAGCTTCAAGAACCTTCCCTACAGGACTTGCCCGCTTCCCACTATAGGGACTGACTCTTCAGCGTGTGCTCTTTGAGAAAAGACACATCCACTGTGAATGCAAAACTCTTTGTGTTCAGTTTTCTCATCACAGCATTTATATACAATTTTTAAATGCCTAGATTGTGGCTGGGAATTTAGGGAGTTGTGAGAGACCCCACCTTGGGTGAGGAACCAACCTCAACATACACTTAGGATTGTCCTGCTGACAGGGCATCTGATCCAGTCCCCACCTGAGGCTGGCATCCCATCCAGCACCTTTGTTTGGCCATCTCCAGAGATGGAGGGTTCAGCCCAAGGCCCTCAATCTCACAGACAGGAAGTTCTGTGAGACATTCAGAACGTGCCTGTCTGTGGTTTGCCACTGCCCCTGCTTCCACTCTCCAGTCACAGAGAATTAGAATTCCTTCGACTACTTGAAAATAGCCTCAGGTCAGGCTCAGTGGCTCAGGCCTGTAATCCCAACACTTTGGGAGGTGAGGCGCGAGGATCACGAGGTCAGGAGTTCGAGACCAGCCTAGCCAACGTGGTAGAACGCTGTCTCTACTAAAAGTACCAAAATTAGCCAGGCTTGGTGGTGCACGCGCCTATAGTCCCAGCTACTTGGGAGGCTGAGGCAGGAAAATCGCTGGAACCAGAGAGGCAGAAGTTGAAGTGAGCTGAGATTGTACCACTGCACTCCAGCCTGGGCAACAACAGAGCGAGAATCTGTCAAAAGAAAGAGAGAAAGAGAGAGAGAGAGAAAGAAAGGCAAGAAAAAAAAGGAAAGAAAAGAAACGAGGGAGGGAGGGAATAGCCCACATTCCCACCCAAATCTTTTATAGCTAAAATCCTGTTTCCATTTTTCCTGGAGATGGTGAGTTGTTTCCAGAAATGGAGTGAACTGGATTTCCTGACTGGCCCCCAGTGAAAACCAAAAATCCTGGGTCATATGTTTTTTGAAATATCTTTCGATGCACAGCAATACAGCGAGTAAGCCACAGAAGGGCCCTGGGTAGCAAGACCATCCCCAGTCTGGTCCAGCTCACACCACAGCACGGGTGCCCTCCCAACCGAGCCCAGATTGAGGGGCAATGTCAAGGGCTTCACAACTTTCATTGCCCATGATTCTCCTCCAGGAATCTGCTGCCGTCACGCTGCAGCCTCTCCTTCCAAGTGCCACACTTTGCCCCCATGTTCCTCTCCCTGGGGCCTGTTCTTTCCCCCTTCTTTCTCCGCTCAGACTCAATGTAGGTGCTCCCTCCACTCAGAGCTGGGAGCCATACCTTGCTCCAGCCCCAGCACCTCTTCCTGTCTGTACCACACACACCTGCCCCATCCACACTGCCCACTGGGGCTTGAAACCATGCCCGGCCCAGCTCCCTAGTTGAGCTGTGTGTCCCAGGAGGACAGGCCCATCGGCATTGGGTGCCATGCCTCCTGCAGCAAGCCCAGTCCTTTGCTGTTAATGTTTAACAAGAATATTGGTGGGGTCTGGTCACGGTGGCTCACGCCTGTAATCCCAGCACTTTGGGAGGCCGAGGCGGGCAGATCACTTGAGGCCAGGAGTTTGAGATCAGCATGGCCAACATGGTGAAACTCTTGTCTCTACTAAAAATACAAAAATTAGCCGGGCCTGGTGGCAGGTCCCTGTCATCCCAGCTACATGGAAGGCTAAGGCAGGAGAATTGCTTAAACCCAGAAGGTGGAGGTTGCAGTGAGCCAAGATTGCACCACTGCACTCCAGCCTGGGCAACAGAGCAACGCTCTGTCTCAAAAAGAAAAAGTTTAAAAAAAAAAAGAACAGGTGACTTCAGCCCTAGCAGATTCTTCCCCTGCAGGAATGTTGGACGCCTCTCAAAAAAAAAGAATATTAGTAGACTTAGTGCAGCCATCTTCTTTCTGCTGGAAGGCTGGTCTTTTTTTTTTTTTTTTTTGAGATGGAGACTCGCTCTGTTGCCAGGCTGGAGAGCAGTGGTGCGATCTCAGCTCATTACAACCTCCGACTCCCCGGTTCAAGTGATTCTCCTCAGCCTCCTGAGTAGCTGGGATTACAGGCACACAGCACCACTCCCAGTTAATTTTTGTATTTTTGGTAGAGGCGGGGTTTCACCATGTTGGCCAGGATGGTCTTGAACTTCTGACCTCGTGATCCACCCACCTCAGCCTCCCAAAGTGCTGAGATTACAGACATGAGCCACCGCACCCAGCCTCACAAGTGGTTTTGATGGTACTTTGCACACACCTACTCTGTGCTCCAAAAGGTGCTCAGACCCCAGTTACCTGACTTGGAAGAGCTGTCTCGTAGAGGCATCTGCACATGTTGGGCCCTGACACCAGGTCAGTGCCTCCCTTTTGGAGGTCAGAGCCAGGCAGACCTCCCTATGACCTCAGGGGACCTATGGGCTACCCATGCACGAGGGCCCCTTCCACTGCGGGAACTGAGACTCTGGGGGAATGACCAGACTTTTGGAGGTGCTTGAGGTCAGAGGTTACACAGAGTGTGGAAGTCAGAAGGCATCACCCAGGTCTGTGGAATTCCATGGCCTCCCTGCCACATGCCAGGCACCACACCAGGCCGAGGCCAGCCCTGGGCATGAAAGTGTGAGTGAGCCGGGCGCAGTGGCTTATACCTGTAATCCCAGCACTTTGGGAAGCTGAGGCAGACGGATCGCCTGAGGTTGGGAGTTTGAGACCAGACTGACCAACACGCAGAAACCTTGTCTCTACTAAAAATACAAAACTAGCTGCTGATGGTGGTGCATGCCTGTAATCCCATCTACCCAGGAGGCTGAGGCAGGAGAATTGCTTGAACCTGGGAGGCGGAGGTTGCAGTGAGCCAAGATCGCGACACTCCAGCCTGGGCAACAAGAGCGAAACTCCCATCTCAAAAAAAAAAAAAAAAAAAAAAAAAGTGAGAGGCAGCCTGGCCCCAGAAAGCCTCCAGTTGACAGGTGATGCTGACCCACTAACCTTAGCCTAACCCCTAGCCCTGTGGTTTCAGCACCAGCAGGCTGGGAAGGTGTGCACAGGGCATTTGAGAGATGCTGCCTGCCTGCAGCTTCGAAGGGAGGAGGAGCCGGCGGGGAGGGTAGGCCTCCCGAGGAAGGCAAAATAATTTCCTCCTGGCGAGCAGGAAAACAGGTGTAGGGGGAGGGAAGGTAGCTTGCATGGCAGGGCTGGGTCAAACCAGGCCCCATAAACCAGGTAAGGCGCTTGGGCTTATCCCAAGGGAGAGGCTGGGGATACTGTGGTCAGATTAGCTCAGAGGACGGTCAGGGGAGCAGGGCAGGACAGAGACGGGAGGTGGCAGTCGTGATGGCAGCTGGAACGGTCTGCTCTGTGGGGGCCGTCCCCCTGATCAGGCCTGCCTTCCCACCACCCTGGTTCTAGCTCTGCCAGCCCCAGCAACCGTGTCTCCTGGGGAAGGGCAGAAGTCTCTGCAGGGGCTACAGGGGCACCAGGGAGAAGGACAGGGTCCACTGGCCACAGCACAGCCCCCTCGCCTTCTGGCTGTGGTGAGAGGCCTGCAGCCTCTAGGAGCAGCTGCCAGGGCCCGGTTCCTGCTCCACAACTCACCTTGGCCAAGCACTTCATCGTCCTGATCCTGTTTGCTCATCTGTGCTCTGCCCGTAGTTGTGAGGATTTTTTTTTTTTTTTTTTTTTTGAGACAGAGTCTTGCTCTTATTGCCCAGGCTGGAGTGCAATGACACAATCTCAGCTCACTGCAACCTCCACCTCCCGGGTCCAAGTGATTTTCCTGCCTCAGACTCCTGCCAATTTTTGTATTTTTAGTAGAGACAGGGTTTCACCACATTGGCCAGGCTGGTCTCGAACTCCTGATCTGAGGTGATCTGCCCACCTCGGCCTCCCAAAGTGCTGGAATTATTGGCGTGAGCCACCTCGCCTGGCTGGTTGTGAAGATTAACTGAAATCATGAAAATGTAGCACAGTCAGTACTCAAAGATCAGTAGCTTTACTATAACTGAATCTGTCCAAAGCCCCAATTTCTTCTTCAGTGCCCACCCTGCCTAGGCCCCCATAATTCTATTTCTGCCAGCCTGGAGCACCAGCAGCTGTACCAGCCAAGTGAGGCTATCTGGGTGGGGGGATGATGACGCAGGGCTCCTCCATGCCAGCTCCGGCTTGGACTATAAAACGCGTTCTAATCACCGGTCTTACCTCCACGCTTAGCACTTAGCAGAAGTGCTTGGGCATGGCGATTACGCTGCTATGGATCACTACACTAAACCGTTCAGCCCACACCTCCTCGTTTTGTTATTTACAAGCTTCATAACAGAGAGCAGAACCATTTCAGACCCTGGACTTCGGCAGACCCCCGCTCACCTTCCTAGGGATGTATCCAAGGTCCTTCTCCCACGGCACCTGCTGTCTCTGCCACCGTGGACCTAATGGCCGGGTCCACCTGCTCCTTTCATTCTGCACACAACCACAAGAGCCATCCTGCAAGAACACAACATATCACACCCCCTCTGCCTGGGTGGCTCCTGTGGTCCTCAGGTTCAGCAAATGCAGCCTTCAAACGGCCTGCCTTCTAGCCTGGCATGGTCCCCAGGGTTATCCGTGCACTCTCCAACAGGAGTCTCCTTCTCTCCCTGAGGGTCACTCATCCTCCAGGACTCCCCACTGCTCCCCGTGTTCCAGAGGTGCCATGCGGCCCTGGCTCAGGGCAGCCTTCTTCATGCCCCACACAGCCAGCCTGTTTACACAGCGTCCACATGTGCCCACGGCATCTAACACGCACAGTGCCGCCTGCAGGACGACAGTCCCCTTCTCCTGTCTCAAGAGCTTCGGGCTCAGACACTCTCTTCTGGGGATGCCTCCCTCCCCACCTTCCCTACTCAGCCTGTGTCTTCTCAGAAGAGCACAGTGAGCTGTGTGGAGCCTGCAGCCACCAGCTGGATGTCTGCCCTGCCACAGGGGCTGGTGGGTCATGGAATCACCCCCGACTTTCTGAGGGCAGGTGAGGGGAAAGGAAGGTTGATGGGGGCTGATAGGAGCAGTTTGGAGGATGGGGAGCACCAGAGATGGAAGGCTGGCAGGCTGAGGGCTGGGGAGCATCTGCGTTTGCACGGTTTCCTGCAGGCCAGGCCACACCCACACACACACTCAATGCCTGCACCCATACCCTCTCAACCACATGTCCAGCCCCCACTCTGGCTCCCCTGAGCCATCTGCAGGCAGAGGAGACTCCAGGGCCGGCTTCCCCAGCAGGTCTGCCCACCAAGCCTGGCTCTCTGGGAACTGCCACTCATTCCAACCGCAGAGTCAGGTCCCATGACCCATGGTCCGGCTCAGGGGAGCTCCCACTGCAAACACAGGCTCTGGGAAGGTGAGTGGAGGCTTTGTCACAGCCTCTGAGCCATCAGGAGCCCATCCATGAAGCGGAGAGCTGGAGGCACAGAGGTCCAGTCCACGGGCCACCCGCACCCCAGGGGGCCAGTCCTGCGTTTACACAAGTGACTTGGACACTCTCCTCCCACACATCTCTGGAGGCTCATCCCGTCTGGCCTTCCATGGCCTCAGCAGGATCAAACCAGACGTCTGCGATGCTCGGCATGCCCTCCTTGCCCTCATCCTCCCAGCTAGCAGCCCAGGAAAGAAGCGCTCTTGGTGACATGCAGAAGGGAAAGAGACCCTCCCTCAGGGTCCCAGAGCCCACCCTGAACAGGGCCTTTCAGGGGAGGGGGTGAGAAGGTTCACCACCCTGAGGAGCCAGGTCAGAGCCCTAAAACCCAGTGTTCCCCGCTCCCTCACTCCCTGATTCAGAACTCAAGGCCGGAAGCCCAGAAGGGAACTGGACCCCAGCTCCTCTGGCAGCAGCCCCTGAGGGCCAGAGGACAGCTTCCCAGCCGACTTGAGGACCTGTGACCTCAGGGGATGCAGGGAAACACCGAGTGTCACTTCCAGCTGCACCTGCCCTCTGCCACTGCCCAGCAGTCCCAGGACCCAGGTCCCCTCCTTCCTGGCGGAGCAGCAGGTCCAGCACAGCTGGCCCCTTCCTTGGCGGCTGTGCACAGGGTGCTGGCTGAGCCCTCGCCCCATAGTTGGCAAGTCTAGAACCACCGGATCCCATTACCTCACCAGTGTGAGTTCTACCATTGCCAAAAACGGGGGGAGGCAAGCGGCCATGGGGCCAGGGAGCTGGGGAGACTTCGGCCTGTGCTAGCTAAGGGAAAGACAGGAATAGTCAGGATGGTCCAGGCAGGGCCAGGGCGGAGGCGCCCATCCTCATAGCTGCGACAAGGTCTGGTGCATGGTCCTTCCTGCAGGGTCGTCCTGATGTGGAGGCCCAAACCCACCGTCGCCCTGCCTGCTGGTCCCGGTCCCTCCTCCCCTCCTGCCTCTTACCCCCCCAACCCGCCTCTCCTCCCTTCCCCTCCTCCCTTCCCCTCACATCTGTAACCCACAGTCACTGTGGGCAGGGATGGAGCAGACACCATCCCTAGGGTAGCCACCAGGATCCAACCCAGGCCCCTAGATGTGATCACCACTCCCCAGGGAACCCAAGAGCACCTCCACTCCCAGTACCTCACAGCAGGGGCTCTGGGAATGGGCACCAGCCAGGACAGAGAGCCCTCTCCCCTACCCACCACCCAGAGTGAGTGCTGGGGAAGAGATGGCTAATGTGGGCTGGGTTTTGTTATTTACTAAGCCCACGTCACTGCCCCATTTAATCCACAGAGACTGCTCCCAAGTCATTCCCCAGAGCCTAAAGCTCACAGGCTGCCCACCCCAAGGGGAGGGAGGGGGGTTGCTGCACAAACATCCCTCCTCTCTATCAAGTACAAAGGAGGAAGAGCTTCCATTTCCCACAGTCTCTTCCCTGAAAGCAGTGGACGGACACTGGAGCTGGGGCCTTCTACACAAGAAGACACAGGCAGCATCTGGGACCATCAGTCCATGGCAGGGATGGTCCCAGCCCCTCCTCAACCCCTTCCTCTCCTGCCCTCCCCTCATATCTGTAACTTGCAGTCCCTGTGGGCAGGGATGGAGCAGACACCATTCCTAGGGCTGAGCTCAAACCAGCCAAATACCTCCCATCCAGACAGCATTCTCCTGATGGCAGAACCCGCCACACACCCAGCAGCCCCCGCCACACACCCAGCAGCCCCCGCCACACACCCAGCAGGCCCCTGAACACCCAGACCCTTTGATGGCTGCCTGCAATCTGATTCCTGGAGTGGTACTTCCCCAGACCTCCAGTCACTTACCCGAGGACAGCACACTTCCACATTCCCACATCCCCTGATGAGGCCAGGTCCTTTCCCAGGGGGTGCTGAAGCCCCCTGAAGGCATCTCAAGTCTTTAGCAAGTGTGCAGGCTGCTTGCCCCCCATCCCGCACCCGCATGCCTCCCCTGCAGCCTGGAAGGGACTCTTTGCTCCCAAGCCTCCCGGGCAGTACGATCCCACCAGAAGCAGGCTTATTTTCCAAACAAGCTCTAGCTGGGGTGTAGCTGACTAAGGGCAGGGCCCCTGAGATAACAATGCCACCACCCCTTCCACCCTCCCTGCCCTTTGGGGTGGAGTGAGATGGGATGATGGCTTGAGATGCAAACAGATACAGGCCATCCTCGGGGCCAAGTCCAGGACCTCGGTGGCACCCACACTGGACTGGCAGCCTGGACTTGGGTGTTGCAGAGGATACCTCTGCCCTGAGAGGCCTGGTAGGGAGGTTTGGCCTCTGAGCAGAGGCTGGACACTGGAAGCCTCTCTGAGGGTGGACGGGCCTGCTATGGGATGCCAGCAGCACTGGGCTCTCTAGGTCCCATGGAGCCCCCA
Source organism: Cebus imitator (assembly GCF_001604975.1). NCBI lineage: Eukaryota > Metazoa > Chordata > Mammalia > Primates > Cebidae > Cebus > Cebus imitator. Next base: position 6,132,124 of record NW_016107392.1, on the reverse strand, counting down.
AGCCTGGGACTTGGTGAGGAATCCACTCCCGCCCTCCTCCAGTGTGTCTGTGGAGGGTCCTGTCCTCCTCCCCACCCAGCTGTGGCTGCTGCAGTCAGGCTCCATCGGTAGCCTGGGGCTGCGGGCGATCAATGGAGCCAGATCGCATTTCCACCCGCCTGAGGCCGGTCTCAGGCAGAAAGTGGGATAATGGCCTGGATTGAATAAGCAAATGGAGTGGTGGGGAAGGGCAGGGAGTCTAGAAAACCCACTCACACAGCCCTCCAGGGAGCTGCCCCTCCTGTGGCCCCACACACCCAGACAGACACAGCAAGGTGCCCGACACTGTGGGGGGGCCCTAAACCTGGGCGCCTGGGAGCCGCTGCTCTTGACAAATACAGAAAAATAAAGCAAAAAGTGCCTCTGAGTGACCCTCCCACTCCGGCAATAAAGGCTTTCGGGAGAGCGTCCCTGCCCGATGGTGTACCTTGGACAGATCGTGGCCACAACGTTTTGCCCAACTCACAGACTTTCTGGAAGCCACACAAGGGAGGATCCAGGCCCTGTCCTGCACGGTGAGGAGGTGAAGAGGGGCCCTCTCCCATCCTAAGTGCCCCCAGCATGGGTGGCGGGAAATTGTCTTTGGGGAGGAGGGCCAGTGTGGCCCCCACTCTCTGGGATAGTCACTGTTGCAGGTGAGCTCACCACCCAGGCCTGGCCCAGATCTAGGTAAATTAGGAGGGCTAGAAACCAGCTCTGGCCTGAGGTCCTCCCATGGAGTGCTGGAGCTGGACCCTGGAGCATCCAGGCCTAAAGCTTGGCAGAGGCACACCCCCACACCAGTGCCTGCACATGGGGCTCAGCAAAGGTGCCCACCTGGGCAGGTGTGAGGAGCTGGAGCCCAACTGCAAACCACCCAGCGGCTGAGGGCAGCTTCTGTCATCCGGCCTTCCCTGCTAGGCAGGAAGGAACAGATCCCTGGCCAGACACTTTCAACACTTCAGAGGCTCCAGGGAAAAGCTCTAGAACCAGTCACTGCCAGGGGTCTTCCAACCCCCCTGGCTGGGCGCCTCTGTGACCACCCCACCTTCAGGGCTCATTCTCACTCAAGCCGGGAACTCCCTTCTTTCCTGCCCCTGGGACCTGCAGCAGGGAGCTCTAAGGAAGCACCCAGGGGCAGAGGACTGGAGCAGAGACAGGGGGGCACAGGCCAGCCAGGTTCTGGTGGGCAGGGGGGAGCTGGTGCCATCAGAAAGGAGACCCAGCTACAGGGACACCTCACCAGGGCAGAAGTCCCCTCCTATTCTGAAATAAACAAGCTCCTCCTTTTCTCTGCAGGGTCTTGGAGAGCTTCTGCAAAACTAAACGCTGCTACCACACCCCAGAGGGGATTTATCAGGGGCTCCTCCTGATAGCAAACTGGCAAGAAAAACGAATGGCCCAACCCACCCAAGGCAGTCCCCAGGGCACCCCGGCAAGCAGCACTGGTGGCTGTGTTCCCACTGCACAGTCAGTTGGACCCGTCATCCTCCAACTGACAGCTTCAACCACATGCAGCCCCCACCCCAGCACTCCCTAGCTCAGATACCTAAAATGACTCACTGATCTGGGCTAAGTCCACCAGCCCTTGCCTGAGGCTCCCCGGGGAGACACGGTCCCATCAGGGGCTGGACCAGTGACCTAGGGCATGACAGCTCCCAGCTGGTCGGTGTCCCAAGTAGGCCACTGGCTTCCTGCTTGATGGCTGGCCACCAGGTGTCACATGGGGCCGCCTGGCTGGGCAGGCTTTCCCCAGCTTTAACAGACTAGGTCCAGGCCTCCCAGCCTCAGTCTCTGCCATCTGGGGCGTCCGTGGGAGCCCAGGCCTGTAGGTTCAGAGCTGAGACCAAGCCCTGGGTGCCTCCACAGAAGGTGTGGTTAGTGACAAAGAGTCACAGTGACCCAGCTCTACCACTCACCAACCTCTTCAGCCAAGCCTCTCCTCTCAGAGCCTTAGGGGCCCCATCTTTGAGATAACTGTTTAAAAACTACAACCCTATAGGGCAGAGGTGGGAACTGATGGGATTCTGTATGTAAGTCACCTGACACAGATGGACAGCACAGATCCAGGGACCCAGGAAGCCACATTACCAGTGTGTGTGTGGCGTGTAAAGGGGAACATTGGCCTCTGCCCCAGAACCTTCCAGGGCCAGGTCTGAACCATGCCCTCCAACTCTAAGCCCCACTAAGTATCCACCTCCTCGCAGAGCTGTCCAGAGATGACCCACTCCACAGCAGGCTCCAGCTCCAGGGATGGTAGTCTGCCAGAAACACCCAGGCTGACCTCAAGGGCACCCCACCTGCCTGGGGCTGCCCCCTTCAGAACCTGCAGCAGAAGGCCAGCCCCTGTGTTGCCAGCCAAGGTCTCATCCCAAGCATGTGCTGGGAGCCCGACTGGGCCTTTCCAACCGACGGCACCATTCAGGATGGCCCTACAGATGGCTTCAGACTCCCCCACCTCTGCCCTGGGCGGCCCCATCTGCTGGTCCAGCTCAGATTGCTGGGCTCCCAGCTCTACCATGGCCTCAGGCAGTGTAAGGCGATCTGGCTGCCCACCAGCACTGGGCCCTCACACAGCAGCTGAGCCAGATGGGCTGGGGAGGCGGCGAGGAGGCCTTGAGGAGGAGCAGGCTGGGGCCCCAACGCAAGGATGCAGGGGAAGCGAACGCAGCTGCGGCATCCTGCTTTTCCCATATTGGCACTGCACATGATTGCTCAGAGCGGAGAGACACAAGCAAAAATGTGCTAGTGCCAAAATCGGCCAAGCAGATGACACTGGTGCAGGCTCTCTGGGGACACACTGGACAAGGAGCCTTGCATCCCTGAACCCTTGGAAGCAGCCCGTTTCCAACATCCAGGCGCACTCGAGGCAGATGGGGCTGAGGCGCTCCCGAGGCCCTCGAGGATCTGTCTCTGCTCTGTTTATGGCCCTTCGGTAATTCACTGACCGAGACTGTTCACAGTGAATTCTACCAGTGCCATACACAGAACAGGAGTCACGTTCTGCGGCCTGCCGACCCTGCGGAGAGACCAGTGGCCCACAATCCCCCATCCCAGCGCCCAGTCTGCCCACCCTCTTGGGGGCCCCAGCAGGCCAGCAGCAGTGACTGCTACGGTCTCCACCCCCCACCCCAGCCCTCCTCATCCCCCTCTCACAAGCTCCACATGCCCCATCAGCCCAAGATGACCTTCAAGGAGACAGGACAGTGAGGGAGAGGGGCTGACCTCCTGGCTTTGCACAAGGTGGAAGGAAAATACCCTATCAGGGGTCTCCTGTCTCTGCCTGAAGGCCTACCTCCCCTCACATCACCCAGGCTGCCCCACCAGGCTGGGGAGAGAGTGAGACAGGACTGTCCACCTTCTTGCCAGAGTGACTCTGGCTCAGAGTGGCAAGCAGCTGGCCAGAGCCTCCTCTCTACCCATCCTGCCACAGGGGCAGTGACCAGCGGGACATCCAAGCTGCCTCCCGTGGCCTCTGAGCCCAGGCACCTGCAGCCCAGGATCCTAGGCACTGTCTCCATTATTCCCCCATCCCCTAGCCTGCCCTGTGGCAGAAACAGAGGCCCAGGAACAAACCAAATCTGCTGCTCACCCCCACTCTCGTCCCAAACCAGACCAGACTGGACCCGACCATGAACAGCCCAGGCTGGGCATCTCTGCTGCCAGCCTAGGACCAAGGCAGAAAAGGCCACGACAGGAGGGCAGGAGGGAAGTCCCACAGCCGCTGAGGCAGCTCGGAGGCAGCCAGAGGCACAGATGCACTAGAGAAAGGGAGTGGCTCTGGCTGGCTCTGGAGTGACTATGGAGGAAAACCGAGGCCCGCGAGCCAGGGAGGGGCCGAGAAGGTTGCATCAGTGGTTGCCAGAGCAGCTGCCTAGAGAGAAGTCGCTGTGGAGACCCCTGCCTCTGGTGCCAGGGGCCCTGGGGAAGGATGAGGAGAGAGAGGGTAGGAGGGAGGGTCTGTGGGGACCTGGCGCCCAGGGCACATGGGCTGAGGCCTCCACGGAATGGCCACTATAGTCTCAGCCTACTCCAGGTCAGCCTGTTGCCCAGAAGGCAGGGTAGCTAGAAAGCATCCTGGAAGGTCCAGAAACTACGCAGACCTCTTGGCAGTGCTACCCCCAGGAACTACCTCCTGGGGAACTCAGGGCTACATTGGGGTACCCAGGCCAAAGCCATCCACTCTGCCCTAGACACTGCTTAATGCTCCACCCTTCCTGTTCCGAAGGACTGCTTATCCTGCTTCCACACCCCCCCAGTGCAGGGCTCTGCTCTTCTAGCCCATCCATCTCCCCAGAGGACAATCCAGCTTGATGATGTGGTGGTCTTGGGAAGTCATTCCCATCCTTCTGCCTCAGTTTCCCCTACTACAAGTTTCTAAACTCTACTAGAGACCAGGCTTCCCAGCCTTGGGTAGAGGGTGATGGCAGGGTGTTAGCAAAGGAGAAGGGGAGGGTCGTGATCAACATTGCTTAGGGTGTAGCCAGAAGCATCACCCAAAGAGCCTGCTGAAATGTAGATTCATGAGCCCGCCTGGAAATCTGCATTTTAATAGGCATCCTGACAGCTCAGCAAGGGGCAGAGGTGGGAAGAATCTACTTTGAGAAATCTTTCCCAAGAAGCCTCACCCCAGGATAATTAAAAAGAATGCAGAATTTTTCTTTCTTTTTTGGGGGGCAGCCAGGGACGGGGAGATGCAGCAACTTGCAATCAAGGAGTGGAAGAGGCCTCAGAGCTGGAGAACAGAGGATGGAGTCAAGGATTCTGTTCTCCCCAGCCCAAGAAGGAATTAAAGGGGCCCTAGGTAGAGGAGAGAGCCCTGTAACAAAGCAGCCAAACATGTATGTTCCTTCTGACTAATTTTGGCATCTCCATCAAGCTCCCATGTCTGTTTTTCCTCATCTTTGTAACCGACATAGGATGGAGTACAGGGAGATGCTCACAAAGCCAAATCCCCTTCCAGCTTCCAGTTCAAGTCAGCTGGGCCAGGCTCCTCCCCTGCGCCTGCCTCGCCCCTCCTAACCCAAATGCGACAGGAAGCCCAAGTGCCGCAGTGCCTGGGGGGTGCCACGCCCGCTGGGGACTCTCCAACTCAATGGAGGCAGGCTGGGGCCTGGGCCCTAGGGAAGCAGGGTCTCCCAGCTCTTTCGAAAAGGGGGTGAGTGGAGCTCTAAGATATCAGCAGCAGAATTTCCACTCGGAATCTCAAAAAGGAAAACAGAGGCCTCTGGCTTGGGGCGAGTCGGGATAGCAGCCTCTCCTGCCTTCCCTGCAGGACACCGCCCTGACCTTGACATCAAAGGCAAAGAAATCCACTTCTGGAGTGGGAAGGTGAAGACAGGGTCTCCCATTCCAGTTGGGCATCAGCGCCTGGCAGTGGACCTAAGGAGACGCATCTTGCAGGCCAGGCTGGGCAGCCAGGGACTCACAGGGTGTGTGGGGGTCCTACCCATCCTAGGAAGTCTCAACTAAGCACCGCCCTCCCACCTTTGGTTGCTCTCAGCCCCACCCTCCTGAACGCTACCTGGGCCTTCCTAAAACTCAGAGTCCCCTTGCCCCTAGGGGTGTCCCTCCCTGGACACTGGTGCCCGAGGCAAAGGGCAGGTCCTCAATCCCTTGCGGTGTTAGAGGTGAGTGTTGCAAGACTCTGGGCTGTGGATACTCCAGGGTCCTTCGCCATCACATAGCCTACCCACCCCCGGCTCTCCTCTCGACCTCTACACCTCTACACGACGAATCTGGAGTCTGGGGTCCCAGCTGCGCCAGCCACAACCGGTCCGGTCTTGATCCCTTGAGTCTCTATCAAACGCCCCAGCGATCCCAGGGGCTAGGGGCCGCCGGGGCCCTTGAACAGGCAGGCCCAGGACACTCCGCTGTCGCCCTGTCTCCCCACGAGGTACCGGAAGAGGGGCCCAGAGCTGCTTTACTCGCAGCGCAGGCTGCCACAGAACCAATACAAATTCAGGTGTGTGGGGTGCCGGCTCACTCCAGGAGCCACTGGGCCCTGGTGGTAGAAAAATAAACGAAATCCTCACAAGTGAGGCCCGCATCCAGAAATTTTCTCTTCTTTGTGTAAGGCCAAATCCAGAGGTCTTTCCAACTCCCCTGCAGGAACATGAAGGGGAGTCAGTGAGCCTTAAAGAAACGAGCAGTGGTGGAGGCTGCCGCTTCGCGCCCGGGTCCGAACCGAGAGCCGCGCGGGGAATGTGGGGGTCAAGGCTGAGAGCTGGGCTTGGGGCAGGTTCCTCTGGGTTTGTTCAGGTCACGATGAGGCCACCAGGACAGGTTTCTCCGAAGACTCTGCCTCGGATCAGAGATCTGCAGAACTGTGCCCATCGGGCTCACTGCGGCAGAGGGTGATGAGCACCCGTGCTGCTGAGTGACCCAACCCGAGAATCCACCACCTGGCTTGCAGGATTTTCGCCCTCAGGAGCTTTGCGAAGCCTGGCGGAAACCTGGGAGGCGCCGCCGCCCCTCGCCGGTGGGGGTGGGGAGGTCGATTAGGGCACCGCCCGCCCTCGGCCCTAATCTCTCTGAGCTGGCCTTAGTGCCCCTGCCCCCGGCAGGTATTACTATACACGGTGTCAGAGAGCCGGGGCTGGAAGGGCAAACGAATGGGTCAGCCTGGAGGGCTCCGCAGAGTCGGGCGGCCCCCAGGTGACACCCTCACTGCCACATCCCTAGGGATGCACTGACCGCTGAGGCGCCCGCGGCATGCCGTCCAGCCGCCGATCTTGACGCAGGGCTGGGGACCCGGGTGCCCCTAGCGCTGTTAAGAGGAATGGGGCACGCACGGGCGGGGGACGACGTCTCATCTGGGTGCGCCGGTGTTCGCGGGACGAGTGGCCGCGAAGTGGAGGAGCAAGGGAGGTCCGAAAGCCGCTTTCCCCCAGAGACTGGGCGGGGCGGCTCCGGGCCACGGAAGCAGCCTCGAACCGGCGGCGCAGCACGGGCAAAGCGCTGGAGGAGCCAGCTCCGGGGCCCCAACGCTCCCCGCAGCACCCTCCCCGCCGCCCCCTCCCCGCCTGGCACTTCCGTCTGAGCCCACCAGGGCGGCGAAACGCCGGCCCTACGCCAGCCAAACTCTTCTCGGGAGGCGCTCCGGCCCGCGCGGGTACGCACCTCGCCAAGCACCGGCCACACTCCGACCGCGGCCGCCCCCGCCCGAGAACAGCGCTGAGAGCTGGGCAGACGCCACTGGGGAACCTGAGACTCCGACGCCCCGTAGGCGCCTCCACCTGAAGGCGCGGGAGAGCGAGTCCGCACTGCCGCGTCATCCCCGAAGGCCCTCCGCGCCCGGACGCCCGCCCAGCACCGGGTTTTAGCGCGGCGGGCCCCCGGCGCCCGCCTCTGCCTCCCCTCCTGTGCCTCCCGCAGGCTCCGCCCGCCGACCCCCCGGACACTCACCTGCGCCGGCTCGGGGCTGGGCGCTCCGCCGCCTCCCAGCTCTGCGCGGAGTCCACACGGGAGAAGCCAGCAAAAAGGGTCCCGGTTCAGAAAGGGCCGCAGGAACGGAACTTGAGGTGCTCCCGGCCCGGGCCGAGGGCGGCGCCCCAAACCTCCACTGCCCCGCGAGAGGAGGCGGCGCCCGAGCGTGGAGCCCGGCGGGGGAACAAAGAGAAGCCGGGACCCGGCCGCGCGCTTCCTGGGTGTCGGGTGACAGGTCTACCGGGGAAGGCCCCGGTCCAGCCACCTGAAGAGGAGCCGCCTCCGCGCGGCAGGCGGGGGAGGGCCGGATGGGCGCCGGGGCCCGAGGGCCCGAGGAACAGGGGACGCGGGCTGCCCGGGACCGCGCGGCCGGAGGGAGGCCCTTTGGCTCCCGCGCTGCGACGCAGGGACTCGACGGAGTGCAGAGAGAATGACTCCGGGAGGGCTTTACCGCCCCCCGGGCCCCGCCCGCCCCCCGCGCCGCGCCATTGGCTCAGGTGCCGCGAGGCGGGGAGGGGCAGGGGGCGGGCCGGGGATGATTCACCTTGAATGTGGCTCCGGTTGGTGCTCAGCCCAGGGCACGCCCGTTCGGGACTGCAGAGACGCCGGGAGCCCCGCCTGCTCTCCCAACCCAGCGGGGTCTGGCCCCAAGGGGTCTCGCCGCCCGCCTTCTATCTCCCCTCCTGCCCTCGGGCTGGGGTGCAGCTAGCCGAGGTGCGCCCGGACGCCCTGCCACCCCAGCGCCCTCTGAGCCCGGAGCTAGCCGAGGTGTGTGTGGCGTGGCGTGCTTGGAAATCCGATCCTGGGCGGGGGGAGGGGAAGTGCGTTGGGAGCTGGGGCGCACCTTGGGGCCACTGGACGGATCTCCGCAGTCTGCCCGTAGAAAGGCGCTCAAGGCTGACCTGTCTCAGGGGGCGCACCCGGACCCAAGCGCAGGGCTGAAATGGGGATGAGAGGCCTCCAGGTCCTCACACGCCCACCCTCGGCCAGTTCTGCAGCCTCACAGGTGTCTGGCCTCCGCTGCCGCCGCCGCCGGGAACAAAGGCTGTCTGTCCCGGGAGGGGGAGGGGGAGGAGAGCCGCCCCCCGACCCGTTCCCATCCCCCTCCCTCCTCCCACTGCGGCAGTGGCTCCCTCGGGAGGGGGCGGGGCCGGCCGGGGCTGGGGCGAGGACGCGGATTAGATCCTTCTCAACCATCCTTTGGTCGGACACCACCTGGAACTTTCAGAGGGGGCCGAAGGGCAGGGGCTAGGGCCCTCCAAGCTGTCAGCGTTGGGGAGGCCTCTTCCTTCTTCCGCAGCATCCTGAGCGCCGGAACGACCCCTCCCTCCCTGCTGCTTTGGCTGCCCTTGCCAGTCCCAGCTCCGCCCCGCCCGGCCGCCCCAGACGGCAACGGCAGCTCAAAACCAGATTAAAATAAAACGTTAATCCGCCCTTCTCCTTTTTAGCTCCTAGTTCTTCCCAATCGACCCCTGCAGATCTGGCACCCTAGAAGCCCCTATAAAATGAGGGTGGTGATTAGCCGATGCTCCCACCAAACCTAATCCTTGCACTTGACGACCGTTAACACCCTGTCTTTGGCTAGAGCAAAGGAAGGGGGTGAGGCAGTGGAAGCGAGCGCCGGGGAATCTATAGTTCCCCTCTCCCTGCTCCTGCTGAGTCGAGAGGGGCCAAGGGTGACAGCACGGATACGAACCATTCAGTATGCCAGACTCTAGGGCAGGGCCTGGGCAGGGCGTAGATGTCAAAGCCAGATAGATCGGGAAGAAAGACCCCCCACCCCAGGTGGATAACTCGGCGATTCTCAGAGCCTCTGGGCCCCTCTCCCCATGCAGCCAGTGATGGGCGCGGTGACCAACAACCCGGACAGCGGAGATAACGAGCAAGTCACAGGGCCCAACAGGCCAAAAACGGGTGATAGCTCCACATTAACCCCTCCTGGTCCTACACGCATTCACCCGCCCATCTAGGTCGCCCTGAGCCTCCCTGGCCGTCTCCGCACCCGCGCCCTACCTGGTCCTCAGGCCCATGGAATGCAGGGCAGCCTGGGCCGGGTGTGCCCAGGACTGCAAAGCGGGAAGCGTAGGCCTTGCGGACTGCGAGTGGCCCCTGCGGCCTGCGGCTCCCCTTTATAGCGCGCGCCCCGCCCCCGCTCTCCGCGCGCCCCGCCCCGGCCCATTCACCTGCTGTCGAGAACCAGACACCGCTCAGCAAGCTAGCTGCGGGGCCGCGCGGTCCGGCCGTCGGAGCCGGCTGGGCGGGGGCGCCGCCGAGACAGATCGGATTTCCACCTTTTCTTAAATGCGCTGCTGAAAGTCGAGACGGCCCTGGCCGGGGAGCTCGCGTCGCTTCCTCCCCCCGCAGCTCACCTCGTACCCCGAGTCCCCCAGCCCTACTCCGGGAGGGGCCGCGAAACTGCACCCACAAGGACCTCATACATATTTTAGGGAGCAGGCCCTGCAGGTAACCGGAGCTAGACTCGGACGGTGAGGGGGCGGCCCTCGGGGATCTGATACCCTGGATCCCTTACGGCTCAGGGCTCAGACAGGGGAAGAGATGGCTCCAGCCGACCTCGGGTCCTCACTTTGCTGGCCTGTCCAGCGCACCCTAAGCCCGCGTGTATCCTACCGTCCTTCTGCAGATCCGATGTCCGTCTGGCAGTTGCCTCATTCCTCCCGCTGGAGAGATCCCTTCCCCCTTGCCGCCGGCATCCCACGCTGCCCGGAGTTGTGCGCCTCGGGATGGGTAGTCTTGGGTTCCTCGACGCTTGGCCAGGTTTAGGAAAGACCTGCTGTCTTCCTTGCTGCCCCCACCTAGGAGACTCGGTGTCTCGCGCTCTGTCCTTTTTTCTGGTGTCGCGGCCTGTCCCTCTCCACAAAGCTCCCTTTGCCAGCTGCATGACAATCCCCCTCGCGCTGAAGACCTTGGGCGAAGACATAACCAACCCTCGGTCCTCCTCTCCTTTCCCGTTAGTCCTGCTGCGGAGCTGGGGGGAAGGGTGCCTGGGATACAAGCCCCTTACTCAAACACAATGATGCGGAGGTGGTTCTGCCATTGGCCTCTCTCCCAATGCTGAGGTTCTCCTGCTAACCCTCGGCCCTCTTGCATAGCTCTTCAACTCCGGTAAGAGGAGCCCAGAGTTCGGTCTTCCCCTGCTCCAGTTTCTCAATGTATGATCTTGATCTCGAGGGATTCACTTCCCCTCTCTAAGCCTCAGTTTCCCGTTTGCAGAACGGGAAGAATGACTCGCATCTCCTGTGAGCACGCGGGTACTTGACGACCCGGAGATCTCTGCAACCTGCAGGCCCCGTGAGATGCCCATTGCACGCCCTGCACCCTCGCCTGCCGGACGCCCGCCGGGTGCCCGCCCCAGCCGCTTCCTCCTCCAGGGCCACATGCCGGGGAAGCCAAAGCGGGAGTCTTTCGATCTTGGCCCAGCCCTTAGCCCTCGGTTCTTTGCTCTAGAATCTAGATTCGCGTGGGTTGACAAAGGCACTGAAAACCCAACGAACTTCCCGACATTTTTCGAAAAACCGTATGCGTGTGCTTTTGTGCATTTTTTATCCGATCCAGGCAGGGCCCCTTAGGGTTCAGTTTGGACGGAAGGCCGGGGTGGTTCCGCCTCGGCTTCGGGTGTGGAGGATCCAGTAGGAGATGCAAAAGAGCAAGAAGCAGAGACTGTTAAATTAAAGGAGATCCTGTCTTAGGAATCGACCCAGCTCTTTAAAAGAACGAGAAAAACATGGGGTCGTTATATATCCTGGAAAGTAGCCTAGGCATTCAGTGAAAAACGCAAAGCGCACGTGGATTGTTTGTGTAAAAATATAAATGGGACAGGGGTTTAAACGTCAGGTTTTTCTTGCACGAAAAATGTCCGCCCAGAGGGCTGGAGATTTTTCTTTTCATTGTCTTTTGGGACTATTCGAAGCCGATGTGCTGTTGACCATATTCTTGCATTGAATTTTCAATTTAAAAAGAAACTGCAGGAATTAGCAGGGGTTGTTTTTGGGGTTGGTTTGAGAGGGAGTCTCGCTCTGTCGCCCAGACTGGAGTGCAATGGCGCGATCTTGGCTCACTGCAACATTTGCCTCCCAGGTTCAAGCAATCCTCCTGCCTCAGTCTCCCGAGTAGCTAGAAATACAGGCGTATTCCAACACAACCGGCTATTTTTTTTTTTTTTTAAACATGGGGTTTCACCATGATGGCCAGGCTGGTCTTGAACTTCTGACCCCAGGTGATCCACCCACCTTGGCCTCCCAAAGTGCTAGGATTACAGGCGTGAGCCACCGCGCCCGGCAATCCAGGGTGGTCTTGAACTTCTGACCCCAGGTGATCCACCCACCTTGGCCTCCCAAAGTGCTAGGATTACAAGCGTGAGCCACCGCACCGGGCCTTTTTTTTTTTTTTTTTTTTTTATCTTTAGTGGAGACGGGGTTTCACCGATGGTCTCAATCTCCTGACCTGGTGATCCACCCGTCTAAGGAATTGGTTTTTTCAAAAGCAACCTAGGCTGGGCGCGGTGGCTCACGCCTGTAATCCCAGCACTTTGGGAAGCCGATGGGCGAATCTCCTGAGATCGGGAGTTCGAGACCAGCCTGACCAACATGGAGAAACCCCATCACTACTAAAAATACAAAATTAGCCGGGCTTGGTGGCGCATGCCTGTAATACCAGCTACTTGGGAGGCTGAGCCAGGAGAATCACTTGAACCCGGGAGGCGGAGGTTGCAGTGAGCGGAGATCTCATCATTCTACTCCAGCCTGGGCAACTAGAAGGAAACTCCGTCTCCAAAAGGAAAAAAGAAAAAAAAAAAAAAAAAGAAGAAGAAAACCTAATTTGGGTGCTGAAGCCTGGAGGAGAGGACTGAGAAGGTGAGCTGTGCAGAGCGGAGGCACTGGGGCGGCAGGCGAGGGCACCCCGGTTCTTGGCTCCTGGTGGGCGCGAGTCCTGAATCCTCTGAATCCTCTCTCAGAGCAAAGGCAAGGGGAGAGGGAAGCGTGCGGGAGCGGCCCTCGAGCTTTGTCAGGCGACACCCGGGTCGTGTTTGACCCCCGCGCAGATGCGTCCATCCCAAAGGTGTCCCCTACCCGAGTCATTGGAGAAGGTGGCCAGCCGGAATAGAGGACCGAGTCCAGCCTTGGTTTCCTCGTCTGTAAAATAAGCTGAGAACGTCCGCGCCTCTTTCTGGAGAAGGCTGGAAAGATGCCAGAGAGAAACTGCATGCGAGCCCTGGCAAGAAGCCCCGCCAGCCGCTGCCTAACTCTGCTCGGACGGGGTCCCCCTGGCGTTGGAAATCCTGCTTCCCCACCCCCACCCAGCCCGGACCCGCGCTGCACCCCCCAAAGCCCCAGCAATCCGCACTGCACTCAGACCCAAGAGTCGGCCTGCGATGCACCACGTGCATGGAGCCCCGAGTCCCAGCCCTAAGAACCAGGGATGGCTTCAGGGCTCAGAAGACTCCAGCAAGGTTCACTCGCAGATTGTGTCTGCGGTCGTTGGGGGAGGGGCCCCGCAGCCTTCAGCAGATTTTCCAAAGGTCGGTGACCCAGATATGGTTTTGGCCACGGGCCATGATTCACTTCCTGTGGCCCAAGCAGAATTTAGCCGAATAATTCAGACCCCAAACCAAGCAAATACGCTCTTATTTCCATTTCGGGATTCTTTGGAGAGTTGGGATTTATCTGTCTCAAATTAGAATAATCTGCATTATTAACCACTTAACATTTCTTTGTTGGTTGGCTGCCCGACCTTTCTAAGCCACAGTTTCTTTGTCTGTAAATTGGAGCTTGCCCAGGTCAGAAGACCGTTGAAATTGGAAATATTCGAATAAGGAAATGGTTTTTGGTTGGTTGGTTGGGTTTTTGTTTGTTTGTTTGTTTGTTTTTTGTTTTTAAAGATGGGGTTTCCCCGTGATGGCCAGGCTGGACTTCAACTCCTGACCTCAGGTGATCCACCCACCTCGGCCTCCCAAAGTGCTAGGATTACAGGCGTGAGCCACCGCACCTGGCCAGGAAATGTTTTTTAAAGCGCTTTGTAAGCAGCAAAGTGCACAAAGTGCTTCTTCAGGAGTCAATGTTTTTTAGCTCTGCAGTCACCACCGAAATTCGGGAGATCGTTGTGCCTTTCTTGGATGAGGATGCCCGGCTCCAGCACGGGGTGGGACGGTCTTTTCCTTGCTGAGAACCCGCTGTAGAGGGGACGAGGCGCTCTGTCCAGGGCCTTGGAGTCCCTTTCTCCCTCCATCCTCGGCTCACAGAAGGCAGCTCTCCCGGCGCGCACCTCCTCTTTGCCCCCAGTCTGCGGTTTGCTCTTCCTCTGCAGACGCCTCCTCTGTGCTCTGCACGCCGCCGGCCAGGCTTGCGGTTGCTTTCTGCCATGGCGTCTTCGCGAATGTCCCCTCAATGCTGTCTGCCTTGGCATCCCTCCGGGTTACCCCACGAGGGCTCCGACCCTCCCAGAGCTCCGCGCGGGAGGAGGGACAGGGCGTTCGCATTCGTGTCTGGGCCATGACTGGGAGTCGCGTGGTCCAGACCCCTCGTTTTTCAGAGGAGGGATCTGAAGCCCAGCTAGGCCCCTAATTCCAGACAGAGCTGGCCAAGGAGCCCAGTTCTCTGGATGCCTGCCTGGGGCTTTTTTCAGTGGGCCAGGTTAGGTGGGTCCAGAGAGAACTCCCACCGCGGGAAATCAAAGAAATGCGGAGAGAAGCCTTAGGGGGTGGGACCACGGCTGGTTCCCTAGGCAGACTCCGGTCTCTGGACCAGTGGGGCAGCAGAGGCCTTGGGAGTTGCAGAGATTTTCCTGGGGACATTCCTGAGGGGTGAGTGAGAAGCTCCTGCTGGTATGCCTAGAAAGAGGGTTATCATGGGGTGGCTGGCTGCAGGCTCACAGCCGCACCTGTCCGGGAAATAAGCAGGACAGAGGGTGGATAATGCACTGGCGTGGAAGAGGGGAAGGGATGGAGGAGAAAGACCACAGGTGTAAAGCAACACCCCCGTTCTCTCTCTCTCTTCCTCTTTCTCTTTCTTCCTCTCCTTCATTCTTTTT
>NW_016107392.1:6111745-6116720 GCF_001604975.1 Cebus imitator | reverse complement strand
AAAGAAAAAAAAAAAAAAGACCACAGGTGGCTTGGGTTGCTGGGAGGGGAGGGTGGGTGTGGTTTGAGGGGTGTGATCTAGAATGATCAAGAATCCCCGAAGCTTGGCCGGGCACAGTGGCTCAAGCTTGTAATCCCAGCAATTTGGGAGATCGAGACAGGTGGATCAGGAGTTCGGTCAGGAGTTCAAGACCAGCCTGGCCAACATGGTGAAACCCCATCTCTACTAAAAATACAAAAATTAGCCAAGTGTGGTGGCAGGCACCTGTAGTCCCAGCTACTCAGGAGGCTGAAGCAGGAGAATCGCTTGAACCTGGAAGGCGGAGGTTGCAATGAGTGGAGACGGAGTCATTTCATTCCAGCCCGGGCAACAGATTGAGACTGCTTCTCCAAAAAATAAACATAAAAAAGAATCCCGGAAGCTGCTTGGTCTTGCTTTGATCTGCTCTTTAGGACCCTCCACCAATAACCAGCTGTGGGAGCCTACAGAGGAGGGGGCCTTTGGAGGGGAGGGTCTGGCCAAGGCAGCAGAGATGGAGCAGTGAGCCCTGCCCTGAGGCAAGCAGTCTGTGGCCTGTGTCAGGGACTTGGAGCTGCTGTGAGCTCCCTGCAGAGGCTGGGTCAGAACCTGGTCCTAGCCTCCAGATGGGCTGGCCTGGGGGGATTCCTGCCCAGCCTTTAGCATGAGTCCCTCCTGATAGAAAATGCAAGCCACACCAGGGCAAGGACCACAACTGCCTTGCACACTGTGGTATCCCCTGCCTGACTTTCTCAGAAGGTGCTCCATGAATACGTGTTTGAATTAATGAGCAATGTGCAGACACAACCAGGGGTCCACAGGATTCTCCCTGCAGGACAGTGACAGGAGAAACTGAGGCTCAGGCAGGCCAGACAGCACATGCCTCCGTGGACCTCTTTCTATCTATTGCAGCTGCCTGCTCTGTGCTACCTGCCTTCAGCTAGCAATGGCCATGCCTGGGCTTCCCCTTGGGAGGTTATTTCAAGGGAGGCAGAAACTCCTCAGTCTGAGTTTAGGGGTCCTCTCTTCTTCCCTTTTTCCTGTCTCATGGATCTGGTCCTTGAGTGAGCCAGTTCTCCCTCTAGGCTTCAGTTTCCTCATTTGTAAAGTAAGGGCCGGAAGGAAGCCTTCCTGTCTTCCTTCATTCCTTTATTTTTCTTTTCCAAGACACGTTGAGGCAGAAACAGAAGCAGACAAGCTGGGCTGCAGCTGGACCAAAGGAGCCCACTGTGCTCGCTATGCATGGGACAGCAGATGCCCCAGGCTGCTTCTGGATGTCACATGCTCTTCTAACTGGTTAAACTAGCACGTGCGACTCCAGGAACTGAATCATCAAGTCCAACAGGTCGGGATTTTTTTTTTTTTTTGGAGACAGACTTTTCTCTGTGTCACCCAAGCTGGAGTGCAGTGGCATGATCTCAGCTCACTGTAACCTCTGTCCACGTGATTCTCGTGCCGCAGCCTCCCAAGTAGCTGGGATTACAGGCACATGCCACCATACCCAGTTAGTTTTTGTATTTTTAGTAGAGACAGGGTTTCGCCATGTTGGCCAGGCTAGTCTTGAACTCCTGGCCTCAAGTGAGCTGCTTGCCACAGCCTCCCAAAGTGCTGAGATTACAGGTGTGAGCCACTGCAACGCCCGGCCAGCTGGTCTGGATCTTAAAACAGGGACCATGTGGGCCTTTGAGGAGCTCACATTCTCCTTGAGATGAAAAGGAAGCACGCTGGATAATGCCCCCAGCTTCCGCTGCGGAGAAACCAAAGCTGGCCTGAAACTCCCCTGCCAGCAGAGGCTGAGTGGGGTAGTCTGAGACTGAGGAGCCAACAGACTCAGCAAACACATGCTCCTCATTTGGTCTTATTCACCAGCAGAGCCCCACGGGTATGGGTCCAGCCGTCGGGTGACGGGAGGAGTGGCTGAGCCAGGGCTGCATTCTGGGAACCTCCTTCTCCTCTTCCTCCCACCTCCCCAAGCTAGGGGGTCAGGAATCTGTTCTAACCTTTGGCCTGGCCTTGGGCTCCCTTCTATCCTCTGTTTTGGAGCAGAGGAACTGCTCCCCTCCATCCCTACTTCCTTGGGTCTCCATCTCAAACTCAAGCCTCAGCCCCAGACCTCCTGCCAGTTGATGGGGTCTCTTTAAGGAATTGATTTCCATAAGTCCCTAAAGTGTTTCTTCCGCAGTAACTCTCCTGCCACCCAGGCTCTCTGGCCCATGAATGATTTAGCACCTCGGAGGGGTTGTAACTGTCTTCCTGTGCAGTGGAGGCCTGCCGTGGTGACATCACAGCTGCAGTGCTGGTGGATGGACTCTGCTGCCCTAATGGGAAGGAGAATGCACAGGCAGTCTGGGAGGGGGTTGGGCCATGGAAGTAAGTACCCATCTGGCTCCACAGATTTCTGATTTGGGGGTCTTACTGATGGACCACCAGCTAATTGCCCTCGGAGGTGCCTAGAGAAAGGGCTCAACTCCATCTCTCTGTCCCCACCCAGCCCAGAGGGAACCAGGCTCATTTCACTTCGAGATTCATCTTTCCAATTCCTAAAGTGCTCTGGAGAAAGAATTATACTGAGTGCCTTCTTCTCTTTCTCCGGTGACAGCACACACACACCCCAACACACACCTGCATGGGCACGCACGCCCACGCCCACTGTCCTCAAGAACCCTCGCAGGAAGTTCATCATTAGGTCCCACCTAAACGTTTCTTGCTACTGGGGAAGCCCATTTTTCTCTGATTCCATCTGGAATTGACAGAGAACAGCTGGTCATTATTAGCCATATTCTCCCCCTCCAAGCACACGTGGTGAATGCTGGTGTGCTCTTGGTCCCTCCTGCACTCAGAGCCCCCTCCCCCAACATCTTGTTGCTCAACGTCAATGACTCTAGTTATCTCTGTTCCACAAGCCTTTGGGGGAAATGACAAGGCTTTAGTCAGTCAGTATCCATAGGGTGCCAACTTCTTCAAGGCAGGGTAGGAAGTGGAGGGAGTGGTCTCTCAGGCAGGGAGTAGCCTCTGCCCACTCTTGCCATCCCTAACACTAGCCAGCCCTGGCCTATCTTCCTGTGTCCCCAGGCAGAGGGACCCAGGGGATGGAAGGAGTAAGTGTAATTGAGGAGGAGGTAAATTTCCTGCTTTGAAATAGCTTACCCTCATTCCCTATCCTATAGAGGCAGTAGTTGGGTTGATTTTTCTCTTGGAACTGGTGTATGCACCATGCAAATTCACTGACATGGGGCACACCCTGGATTGGCACTGGGGTGGACACAATGTGAACTCACTGGTATCACATACATGTTAGCATGTCTTAGTTTGGGCATTGCAGTGCATGTGTAGTGATAGCTCATGGTGGTTTAAATTTGCATTTCCTTGATGGCAAATGATGCAGAACATCTTTCCCTGGGCTTACGTGCTGTGTGGCTGAGTGCCAGGGGGACAGAAGAAGCACTTGGCTCTGGAGTGTTGAAGGGCTCCAGGCACATTGGAGACACTATGGAAACTGGGCACAGATGGGCCACTGAAGCCAGCAGCCTCAACGGAGGCCAGATGGGTCACAGTTCACAGATTCTTCCCTGAACACTTCCTTCTTTTTTTTTTTTTTGTGAGACATTTGTCACCTAGGCTGGAGTGCAGGGAGGTGATCTCAGCTCACTAAAACCTCTGCCTCCTGAGTTCAAGTGATTCTCCTGCCTCAGCCTCCCAAGTAGCTGGGATTACAGGCGTCCGCCACCTCACTAGGCTAATTTTTGTATTTTAGTAGAAACTGAGTTTTACCATGTTGGCCAGGCTGGTCTCGAACTCCTGAGCTCAGGTGATCTGAGGTGGAGGCCCACCTCAGCCTCTGAAAGTGCTAGGATAACAGGTGTGAGCCAGTTCCCAGCGTAAATCACCTTTCAAAAAATTTTTTAAGACTCAGTCTCACTCTTGTCCACGAGGCTGGAGTGTAGTGGTGCCATCTTGGCTCACTGCAGCCTCCCCCTCCCGGGTTCAGGCAATTCTCCTGCCTCAGCCTCCCGAGTAGCTGGGATTACAGGCACTGCCACCACATTGGGCTAATTTTTGTATTTTTAGTAGAGATGGGGCTTCGCCATGTTGGCCAGGCTGGTCTCGAACTCCTGACCTCAGGTGATCCACCTGCCTAGGCCTCTGAAAGTGCTGGGATTACAGGCATGAGCCACAGCGCCCAGCCCCAAACACTTTTTCATTTTCCCCTCAGATTTCTGAAGGGCAGGCAGATCTGAGGCTTCCTGGGAGCATGCATTTTCCAAGTTCACTCAGAGGGCGCTTGGCGGATGAAGGGTCAGACTCAGGTGTTCTTGTTCCCGACCCCAGAGTGCCATTTTGCTGTTTACAAAGTACTTTCAGGCACATCCTCTCATCTGATTCTCAGGATAACCCCATTTTACAAGGGAGGAAACAGGCTCAGAGAGATTGAGTGACTTGCTCAAGTCAGACAGCTAGTGAGCTGCAGAGCGGAGACTCCTCTGGCTCTACTTTGTCCCTGGGAGCGGGGCTCATCTGGCCTCCACCTCTATTGTTGGGATTGACGGAGTCAGCCCTGCTTAACTCTATTGGGGACAACTGCGGGAGTGTACTCAGACCACCTGGCCTGGGTGCTGAGCCAGTTCCGACTTAGTTTAAGCAGAGCCACATTTAGAGAACTGTTAACAGGGCGGTGTTGGCCTTACCTGGAAGACCCCTGGACACCTTGCTCAGGTTGCTCTCGGTCATGAGATTAGAAAACCAAGATATTGGCTGGGTGCAGTGGCTCACACCTGTAATCCCAGCACTTTGGGAGGCTAAGGAGGGCGGATCGCAAGGTCAGAAGTTCGAGTCCAGCCTGGCCAATAAATATGGTGAAACCCCATCTCTACTAGAAATATAAAAAGCAGCCTGGCATAGTGGCAGGTGCCTGTAGTCCCAGCTACTCAGGAGGCTGAGGCAGGAGGATGACTTGAAC
>NW_016107392.1:6102914-6111435 GCF_001604975.1 Cebus imitator | reverse complement strand
TGATTAATGTAAAGTCTCTCATAGAATAGCTGTTTAGTACATTTTGAAAGTAAACGACTTAGTGATCAAGAGAGAGAATGTAACATGGAAAAAAAAAAGGAAGGAGGGAATGGAGGGAGGAAGGGAGGGAGGGAGGGGAAGGAAGGAAGAAAGGAAAGAAGGCAGGCAGGCAGGCAGGCAAGTTTGAGGAGTTTAATAATATGGTTTCTCAGCTAGGATGGGGTGGAGCCAGGATTTGAACTGGGTCTGAGTGCCACCCTCTGTCCATTGTATGTGAGAAGAGAAAGTCTGGGTATCCCTGGATGAGCCCAGTGGCTTCCAGTGGGCAGGGAGCCAGTCTGAGATCCGGGGCTCTAGGGAGGACTTGGCCCCGTCAGGCTGACAGATTCTGGTCACAAACTATGAATTTCAAACTTTACTCTAGAGCTGTGCAATCCAGCATCAGCCGAATAACAGAGAAAGCCGCTCTGCTCCAAAGTAGCAGACTAGTCCAGGGGACTTTCCAGCCATTTGGAAATCAGCAGTCCCACCCCTGCCATCCCAGCCCATGCCTGTCTCAGGCCACGCTCAGTAGCCATTTGCAGCCTGTGGTTGCTACTGGCCAAGGTCACCAGAGGCCCAGATCCCAGCACGATGGTTCCCTGGCACCCCTGGGGAGGAGGAGAGGGGGTGTTGTGGAGATGATAATGCTACTCCATTCATGTCCAACTTCCTGAAAAACACCCGGACACATTTCGTTTATGTGCTTGTTTACCTCATGCCTGCTTCCAGAAGGGCTCCAAGGAGCAGATAATGAAAGACCACCAGCAAAAGTGCTGTTCACCGGCCAGGCTCATGCCTAAAATCCCAGCACTTTGGGAGGCTGAGGCTGGCAAATCATGAGATCAAGACATCAAGACCACCCTGGCCAACATGGTGAAATCCTATCTCTACAAAAAATACAAAAATTAGCTGGGCATGGTGGCGTGCACTTGTAGTCCCTGCTACTTGGGAAGCTGAGGCAGGAGAATTGCTTGAACCAGGGAGGTAGAGGTTGCAGTGAGCCGAGATCGCGTCACTGCACTCCAGCCTGGAGACAGAGTGAGATTCCATCTCAAAAAAAAAAAAAAGAAAGAATAAAAAAGACCACTGGCAAAACAGCTATTCATGGGCCAGACACAGTGGCTCACACCTATAATCTCAGCATTTTGGGAGGCCGGGGTGGGTGGATCACCTGAGGTCAGGAGTTCGAGACCAGCCAGGCCAACATGGTGAAACCCTGGCTCTGTGTGGTGGCAGGCGCCTGTAGCTCCTGCTACTTGGGAGGCTGAGGCAGGAGAATCACTTGAACTTGGGGGTCGAAGGTTGCAGTGAGCCAAGATTATGCCACTGCACTCCAGCCTGTTTGACAGAGCGAGATTCCATCTCAAAAAATATAATAAAGAAACTCCGTCTCAAGAAAAAAAAGAACTGTTTACGGAAAAGAACAGCAAAAGCCCCAAAGAAGAAGGGGGCAGAAATACACAGAACCTCGAGCAAATGCAGCAGTGGTGACTAAATGCTCACCTACATATGTGCTGACCTCAGGCTCCCAGCAACCCCTGCGATACACATGGCAAAAAAACAGTCTTCAGGTGGCCTTGGTAGCAGTGCGGCTGCTTCCCCTGGCTTGTCACTCACACCTTTCCTCCACCTGAATGTCCAGGGGACATGAGGGGACTAGGTCTTGGGCAGATGCCAGATCTGAGCACATGTCACTCAGGATTCTCTCGCATTAAGAGACACAGGCTCTGGCAAAGGTGCCCAGCGTGAGTGGAATTTGGGGACACTCTGGCCAGGCGGTTGGCACCCAAGCGTTTCCCTGTGTCTTGCAGGTACCCTGCCCTCTGGCCTGCAGCTTATTTGTTAGGGTCGCCATGGCCCTTCCTATAGAGACCAGCTCTCACTGTGGGCAGGAGCAAGGCATGAACAGGGCCCAGCCTGGAAGCCTTGCCCAGGAGGGAACCCTCAGTAGGAACACGAAGGTGCAGAGATACTTCCGGGGCCCCGGGAGGAGATTATCACCTTTCTGTCTCTCTCCCTCACGGCCCATTCTGCAGGGGCTTGGTGGGGGGGCAGGGAGGCCGATGAAAGGCCACCCGAGGCTGCTTTTCAATGAAACTATCTGTGCGCAGGATAGAATTACTTGTATCAAGTACACCAAGACTTTTAATCCATTTTGTAATCAAACAGGGCATCTCTCTGGGCCCCTGCCATCCTGAGATGCCAGCATAGTTCCACCCACTTCACAGGTGGGGAAATTGAAGTGAGGGGGAGGGTCAGAATGAATCCATTTTGGCCCAGAAGGCACCGGGGAATTCAGAGCTCTGGGTTCCCAGGTCATCAGGCTGAAGAATGAGCAGCACGCCACCCTGGGTTCCTCCTTCTGCTCCCAGCCAGAATGGGTTCTGGCTCTGGTTGGAGCTGTCCACCATCTCTCTGTACAATTTTGGACTAGATGTGTCTGCCTTGGTTTCCACAGCGCTAAACCAGGCAGTGCTGGCCAGTCCGTCTGTTGTCTGGAGTGGCTGTGCATCTCAAATGAGACACAGGAGTGGAGAGAACTTTGCTAAGCAGAAAATCCTAGACTGGGCCGGGCGCGGTGGCTCAGGTCTATAATCCCAGCACTTTGGGAGGCCAAGGCAGGTGTATCATCTGAGGTCAGGAGTTTGAGACCAGCCTGACCAACATGGTGAAACCCCATCCCTACTAAAAATACAAAATTAGCCAGGCATGGTGGTGCATGCCTGTAATCTGAGCTACTCAGGAGGCTGAGGCAGGAGAATTGCTTGAACCCGGGAGGTGGAGGTTGCAGTGAGCTGAGATCACGCCACTGCACTCCAGCCTGGGCAGTAAGAGTGAAACTCCATCTAAAAAAAAAATGTAAGTTCTGTGATCCTCAGTTTCCTCGCCTGCAAGATGGGGCTAGAAACATACCTACCTCTTGAGAGCATTGGGCTTAAATTCAATCATCTAGGTCAAGCTCTCAGCACAGTGCACAGAAATGGGACACCCTTGAGGTATATTTCTTCTCTTTGTCTCTGCTGGCCAGGAGCCAACTCTGTATCTTATTACACAATAATTAACCAATGGGGAGGCAGGGAGCGCCCCCAACCCAATCTCAGAGGGTCCTGTGGACCCACTGCAACTCCTGAATGCACCACGTGTGGGAAGCAAAGAGAGTTCTGCTCTCAGCCGAGGCCGGAGAAGGCCTTTCCCTTTCTGGGCCTGAGCCCAGGAAACGCAGCCGGCCTTGCGGAGAAGAGTCTGGGGATGGAGACCCTCCCCGGGGAGGATCATATTACTTAACTGAGAGAAGCTGGGGGAGAAGCTGGGGGCGGGAGCGGGAGGGTGTTGGGGGTGGTGCCAGCCCACACAGGCCTGTGTGCCTTGGGTGCGTGGCCCAGGATAATTTGTTGGATGCCATGGGGTTTTATTTTTCTTTTTTCTCTAATTCCCTTTGAAAACATATGTTTGGCCCCCATCGCAGAAGTCCTGCCTAGATTGCAGAGAAGCCCACAGCAGACCACACAAGCCCCAGAGAAGCGCTGGCTGCCGCCTGCTGCAGGTTCCTGCATCTTTTTTCCTATGTGCCCTTCATTTTAATAAAAAATGAGACCATTTTGTATACACTGTTTCTGAATCTTCCTTTTCTCACTGCATAACCTTTTCCCATTTGGGAAAATTCTCTGCTGTGACAATGACCAGCGGCATCATGCTTCATCTTCTGGCTTTGACTGATTGATTCAAAGCCCAACCTAAGGACAGCTGAGCAGTTTCCAATTTCTGGCTCTTGCAAAAGAGTGAATTTTTTTAGGATACATTCTGATGAGTGGTGTCTCCAGGTCAAAGGTGTGTGAATCGAAAACATTATTGGTTCATATTACAGAAGCCTCGTGCACACACACGTAACACACTCACTGTCATAATTCCAGCAGGCACTGGGTCCTGGCTGCAGGCGGAGGCTCCGGGAAGACGGACTCGGACTGAGCTGATGATGTGGCCTGCTGCCTAGGGAGCCTAGAAAGTTCTTTTTTTTTTTTTTGAGACAGAGTCTTGTTCTGTCACCCAGGCTGGAGTACAGTGGCACGATCTAGGCTCACAGTAACCTCCGCCTCCCAGGTTCAAGCAATTCTCCTGCCTCAGCCTCCCAAGTAACAGGGTTAACAGGCATAAGCCACCAGGCCCAACTAATTTTTTTGTATTTTTTATGGAGATGGGGTTTCACCATATTGGCCAGGCTGGTCTTGAACTACTGACCTTGTGATCTGCCTGCCTTGGCCTCCCAAAGTACTGGGATTGCAGGTGTGAGCCACGGCACCTGGCTAGAAGGTTCTTCATGGGGAGGAGAGGTGGGACCTGCCCTGCTTGTCTGTCCTCAGTTCGAGGTTGGCCACCCCCCCCAACTCAGGCTGCAGGGGCCCTGCGCCCACAGAAACATGGACGATTCAATACCGAAGCCTGGGGACCTGGGACCTGGGGCCAGCTGGACTGGGTGGCAGAAGAGAGCCAGCCTTCCTACCTCAGCTTTACCCCAACCCACCCGATCCACCCCCAGCCCACCTTCAGGCCCACCAGAAAAGCTGCTTCTTGGAGGGTAAGAACTTCCCATGTGGTCCCATAGGCAGTAAGGGAGGTGAGGATGGACAGAAGCAGAGGGGGGGAGGGGAGGAGACAGCTGGAAATCCCAGGGAGAACACTGGGTGTGAGCATGGGAGAGAGAGTCTGCGGGGCTTCCTAGAGGCGGCTTCTAGAACTGACTGTTGTGCTGATTGTGGGGTCAGGGCTGAGAGAAGCATCGAAGCCCCAATGTCCAGGCATCCCTAGCCAGATACATGGGGTTCAAATCCGGCTCCTTCGGGTCCATGCGGCATGGCACCATGGTGGCTGCCATGTCCTGGCTGGCTGACCTCGTGCAAGGCACCGCATTTCCTGACCTATGCACAGGGCATGACAACTGTACCCACCTCAAGGGGCTGTGTGGGGTCAAACAAAGCAATTGGTGGAAAGTTCGGGCACCCCTCAGCGCCCTGGGCTGGCACCACTCGTCTCTCAATCTGTTTCCTTACCTGGAGTAGATGAGGCTCACGTGCCTACCTTGCAGGTCCAGCTATAGGAAGCCTGCAGCACATTAGGGGTAAGAGTTCAAAAGCCTAGTAACTAGGGGGCTTACTCCTTGTGTCCATGGGAACTGCTGTGGGACCCCCGTGGCAAGCCTGGGAAGCTCTGGTATGTTACAGGGTGCCCCCTGAGGGGCTGTGCACTGTCAGCTGGGGAGGGCCTGCGGAGCTGGGGGACCCCACCCCCAGCAGCCTCAGGAGACTGAACACAGGCCCAGGTGCCCACCCAGCAGAAAGCTGCCCCCGGCTTCCAGCCCTGGGGCCACAGAATGCAGAAGCAGCCCCTGCCCAGTGGACGGGGCAGGGAATAGGGGTGCCCAGGTGCCCCCGTGCCCTTCTGCCAGCCAGGCCTGGAGGCCCCAGGAGTTCCAAGATAATCACAGCAATTGCAGCGACACAGGACTCCCTGCTTGTGGGGCAGTGGGATGCTGGAGTAGGTGGGGGGCCAGGAGAGTGGCAGGAAGGTTCCTCAGGCACAGCCACTTGTCCCACCAGCTGGGATGCCAGGCCCTCTCATCCTGGAACCCTGCGATCCCACCTAGCTCTAGTCCTGGTGTCTAGGAAGTGTTCTGAGGCCTTTTGCTCACACTAGCCCATCATCTAATGAGGAAGAGGAGCGTGGGTGCGGAGCACTGCGGACCGCCTAGAACTGACTGTTTAGAGTTCAGGTTATCTTTCTTTACCGCTGAGAAAACATAAAGCTGAACACAGGTATTAACTGTGCCCACCTGCTCCTGCCACTGATTCGCTCATCCAGAGTTGCAGCCCATGGTGCCAGCAATACAAGAAATTGCTTTTGAAGTTGACAGAGGCTGGAATGAAGCTCCAAGACTGCCTGGCACTGTCTCTTCCAGGTGGCAGCTGGGCCCCTTCTCACCCACCTGTCCCCCAAAGCCAAAGACATGTAGTTGTCACCAGGGAGCTGGGCAGAAGCCTCCAATCCTGACGTGTGTTTTTTTCCAAAAGACTTTCTGCTGCCCAGGTGCGGTGGCTCATACTTATATTCCCAGCATTTTGGGAGGTTGAGGCAGGAGGGTATTTTGAGCCCTGGAATTCAAGGCCAGCCTGGGCAACACAGGGAGACCCCATCTCTACAAAAAATAAAAAATGAGCCAGGCCTGGTGACATGCATCTGTGGTCCCAGCTACTCAGGAGACTAAGGTGAGAGTGTCACTTGAGCCCAGGTGGAGGCTGCAGTGAGCTGAGATTGTACCACTGCACTGCAGCTTAGGTGACAGAGCAAGACCCTGCCCTCAAAATAAAACAAAAAGGCTTCTACCTATGTCTCCCAGCCCAACACAGGTCCATCTTTAAGGCTGCGGCATGAGGGCATGAGGAGAGACGCTGAGCAGGGCTTCCTGATGACTGGCATCTGCAGCATGAGGTGGGGCGTGCACTCCCTTCCCGACAGTCCCTTGGGAAAGCAGTGTCAGGCCTGGGGAGTCAGAACTGGACAAGAGGGCCTTCCTGCCCCAGGCACGCGCTCATCTGCACGCACTCCAATGACCTAAGTAGGGGAACCCACTAAGATGTTCCTCCATCAAGGGGCTTCTCTGCTTTCAGCACCCAGGCTCCCATTTCTCCAGGTCAGGGGACTTCAGAGAGGCAGATCATTACCCCAGTGCCTCCCAGCTCCGTCTCCCACGCCCTTGCCCTCATCACGCCAGGCCACAGCCTCCCTGGCCCTGCAGAGTCTTTCCCTACTGGCAAGCCAGGGTCCTTGCCTGGACTCTTCTCCTTCAAGGTTGGGGTAGTGGAGTCAATAGTGTCCCCCAAAAGATACATCCACATCTGGATCCCCAGAACCTGTGAATGGGATCTTATTCGGAAAAAAGGCCTTTTGCAGATGTAATTAAATTAAGGGGTTTTTTGTTTTTTGAGATGGAATCTCATTCTGTCGCCACGCTGGACTGCAGTGGTACAATCTTGGCTCACTGCAACCTCTGCCTCAGCCTCCCATGTAGGTGGGACTACAGGCACGCGCTACCATACCTGGCTAATTTTTGTATTTTTAGTAGAGACAGGGTTTCACCATGTTGGCCAGGATGGTCTTGATCTCCTGACCTCGTGATCTGCCTGCCTTGGCCTACCAAAGTGCTGGAGTAACAGGCTTGAGCCACCACACCTGGCTAAAATAACAATTTTAAGATGAGGAGGTCATCCTGGATTATCAAGTGGTCCCTTAGTCTAATGACAAGTGTCCTTGTAAGAGATACATGGGAAGATGGACCCAGCAGAGCAGAAGGCAAGCTGAGGTGCAGGTGGAGCCTGGAGTGACGGGTCTACCGGGAGTGACGGGTCTACCGGGAGTGCCAGGGACTGCCGCAGCTCCCACCAGCCAGGAGAGACCCCTGGAACAGATGCTCTCAGCAGGTAGGGGAGGCCCTGCCCACACCTTAATTTTTAACTTCTGGCCTCCAGAACTGTGAGAACCAATTTCTGTTGTTTGAAGCCCCACATTGTGGTCAGGTGTCATAGCAGCCTCGGGAAATGAATGAATGCAGCTGATGTCCTGGGTTGTCGCCTACACCCTCCACATCTGTGACCGCCATAAACTGATGATGGCCAAGTCTGTCCCTCCAGGCTGGCGTCCATCCAAATTTCAGATCTCTATTCCCAGTGGCACCGTGGGCAGTGTTGTATAATATGAAAACTCTCTGGTCTTTGTGCCTGGGTCCTGGCACAGAGTTCCCAAACCCTTGGAATTTTCTGAGTGATGGAAGTCTCTTTTCTTCTTGACAAGGAGCCCTTTCCTTAGCACTTGATGTTAATGAGGTGACTTATGGTCAAAGGCAGGTCTGCACTCCTATGGATGCTCACTTTAAGTATATGCAAATTCAGGGGCAGATTCTGCAGACATTTCTAGAAAAGGGGTAGTAACTTCCAGGTCATTGGATCATTGCCATGGGAAGGGGTGGTAACTTCCGGATCTTGCCATAAAAGGGGTGGCAACTTCCGGTTGTTGCCATAGCCACAATAAACTGTCATGGCATCTCTAGTCGTGTCATATGGGGAGGTACTTTCACCCCATTTCTGTTGGAGCTAGTGGTCAATTCTGTGCAGTGTCCCAGCCTGGCCTCTGGAGTCAAGTCCTGCCTCCTGAGTGGAGTCCTGCCTTCTACCTCAGGTGGATTGAGCCCAGGTGTTCGAGACTAGCCTGGACAAAACAGCCCGACCTCATCACGAGTTAAAGTAGGTGCCACCATCTAGGTTTGTGTAAGTTTGCCCTAAGCTGTTGACACAATGATGAAATCACCTAATGATGCATTTCTCAGGGAGTATCCCTGTGACTACTCTCTTTTTTTTTTTTCTGGAACAGGACAGAGGGAGTGAAATTAGAGATCTGGCGTATTTGATAGAGAAACTATCTTCCTTTTTTTTTT
>NW_016107392.1:6088851-6100934 GCF_001604975.1 Cebus imitator | reverse complement strand
AATGGAACACAGTCTTTCTCCATCAGGCCTTGTTCTGTTGCTGATGAGGAACTGTGATCCCCTGTAGAGGGAGAGGCGTTCTAATTTTGGGTATTTTCAGCCTTTTTAGGCTGGTTTCTTCCCTTTGTTATAAATTTATCCACCTGTGGTCTTTATAATTACTGTCTTTATAATTGGGTTTCTGAGTGGACGTCCAACTTGTTGATTCCCAGAGCTAAAATCTGAGCAACCCACTGCGCCGGTCAAAACAGCAGCGTTAAGACTGATGGTGCTTTTCTGACTCTGCACCAAGAACCGCCGCACCAGGGCAGGGGCAAAACCGCCTCGCTGGCCACAAGAGTCGCGCTGGCGACCCGTGGGGCTCCTCCACTGGGAATCTCCTGGTGCGTGAGCAACAAAACTTCATCTGAAAGTGTGGCGTCCTCTCGTTCTCTGCGCTTTCACTGGGAGCTACAATCCCCAGCTGCTAGTGATCAGCCATCTTGGATCTCTCTCTCTGATTACTCTTTTGTGGACATCTGGGTTGTCAGGTCTATTTCTGAAGAACGTGGAAAGAGTCGATTCTGGCATTTTAGAGAGGTTCTCTATCTGCAGCCTTGTTCTGTGTCTCTTTCAGAAGATGCCCTGGTTTTAGAAAGTGCACCAATTGGCCAGGGCGGTGGCTCATGTCTGTAATCCCAGCACTTTGGGAGACTGAGGTGGGTGGATCACTTGAGGTCAGGAGTTCGAGACCAGTCTAGCTACTGTGGTGAAATTTTTGTCTTTACCAAAAAAAAAAAAAAAAAAATTAGCTGGGCATGGTGGCACGTGCCTGTAGTCCCAGCCACTTGGGACTGAGGTGGGAGGATCACCTGAATCCGGGTGGTGGAGGTTTCAGTGAGACAAGGTTACAACACTTCACTCCAGCCTGAGTGACAGAGTGAGACTCCGTCTCAAAAAAAAAAGACACGCCCTGATTACTTTTTCATCTCTGTAAAAAGTAAAAGAAAAAAAAAATAGCCCAGTGTGGTGGCGTGTGCCTGTAGTCNAAAAAAAAAAAAGACACGCCCTGATTACTTTTTCATCTCTGTAAAAAGTAAAAGAAAAAAAAAATAGCCCAGTGTGGTGGCGTGTGCCTGTAGTCTCCAGATACTCAGGAGGCTGACGTCGGAGATGACCTGACCCCAGGACTTCCAGGTTGCAGTGAGCCAAGATTGCGCCACCTCACTCCAGCATGCACACCAGAGTGAGACTGTGTCTCTTTAAAAAGAAGAAAAGAAAAATAACAACAGTAAAACCATTACATGTTAACAAAAATAACACTTTATGAAAATAACCACTTTAAAAAACAAAAAAATTGTATTTAAGAAGAAGAGAGGCAATGTCTTACACTTTTGCAGGTCTCTGTAATGTGTGGATTTTTTTTTTTTTTTTTTGAGATGGAGTCTGGTTCTGTCACCCAGGTTCTCCTGCCTCAGCCTCCCAAGTAGCTGGGATTACAGGCGCCTGCCACCACACCCAACTAATTTTTTTTTTTTAACACCCAGCTGATTTGTTTTGTATTTTTAGTGGAGATGGGGTTTCACCATGTTGTCCAGGTTGGTCTCAAGCCCCTGTCCTCAGGTGATCCCCCCACCTCAGCCTCCCAAAGTGCTGGGGTTACAGGCATGAGCCATTAATGTCTGGATTCTTTTTTTTGAGATGGAGTCTTGCTGTGTCACGCAGGCTGGAGTGCAGTGGCATGATCTCGGCTCACTGCAACCTCTACCTTCCAGGTTCAAGTGATTCTCTTGCCTCAGCCTCCCGAGTAGCTGGGATTACAGGTGCCCGTCACCACACCTGGCTAATTTTTGTATTTTTAGTAGAGATATGGTTTTGCCATATTGGCCAGGCTGGTCTCAAACTCCTGACCTCAGGTGATCTGCCCACCTCGACCTCCCAAAGTGCTGGGATTACAGGTGTGAGCCACTGCGCCCTGCCAATGCCTGGAATTTTATATTCTGCATTCTCTCAGTTGTGATATGCTCTTTTGGTTAAAATATGTGAAGAAAATCCTACGACCCTGTGGCCCCCCTGACTCTAGGATCACACTTGAACTGCTGCACTAGATCTACTGCTTCATTAAAGGTCTCTCAATGGTGCTATTCTAATTCCCTCACTCCTTTTCCTCTGATTAGCAGCACTACTTCCTTGGAGAGGCACTACTTCCCTGCCTTGCCTACTATTACGTCTACTGCTCTTGGTATAGTTCATAAAGGAAAGTGGGCCGGGTGCAGTGGCTCACGCCTGTAATCCCAACACTTTGGGGGACCAAGGCAGGCGGATCACCTGAGGTCAGCAGTTCGAGACCAGCCTGACCAATATAATGAAACCCTGTCTCTACTAAAAATACAAAAATTAGCCAGCCAGGTGTGGTAGTGTGCCGGTAATCCCACCTACTCAGGAGGCTGAGAGGAGAATCGCTTGAACCTGGGAGGCAGAGGTTGCAGTGAGCCAAGATCACAGCATTGCACTCCAGCCTGGGCAACAAGAGTGAAACTCTGTCTCAAAAAAATAAAGAAAAAATAAAGAAAAGAGACAGGATGCATACTTGTTCCTTTCTCTTTATTTGCCTTTTTTTTTTTTCAGAAAGCACTATTGAGAGTTTAATGTTACCCCAGCATTCTTAGGCAAAGTCAAGTAAAATTTATAGTCTTAATTTGTGACCATTATAACTAAATTTAAATTTTCATGTGAAGATGAAACATAAAATCTTCTATCAGGTCAGCATAATTTGAGAGAAAAAGACATCGAAAACAAGGAAAAAGAGAAAAGAATGAAAACTTGATTTTTGGAAATAGTTTTCTCCACTTCTGGTGCAGAGGGTGGCTGGCTGGGGAGCCTGGGTCTCTCTGTCCTCCCCACAGTGGCAGTGGCTGATCTCTGCTCAGGCATGAGGGGCACTGCCCTGCGCTGGGCCTGAGGCTTTCTGGCCCAGCCCCTCATCACTTCCCTGGACTCTTCACAGTGTCTCTGGGCCCCTGNATCCCAGCTACTTGGGAGGCTGAGGCAGGAGAATCTCTTGAACCCAGGAGGCAGAGGTTGGCTTTCCAGCTTAAATATTTTTTAAAAAATTGTTGTTTTTTATGTATATATAGACTTTGTTAACATTTTCACGGAGTGAAGCAAACATTTTCAGTTGGCAGGAGGTAAAGAGGGGAGTTGTGGTTTTTTTTTTTTTTTTGAGTTGGAGTCTCGCTCTGTTGTCCAGGTTTCCTGTTTTAATGATTGTTTTTTTTTTTTTTTTTTTTTTTTTTTTAGAATGTAGTGAGTCCCTAAGATATTCCAAAGATGCCCTATGAGAGGTGCTTTTAGTGGAGAAAGATAGGAGCGCATTGATGAGTTTCAACCCATTGCAGTTACTATCCTGCTGGCGTCCAGATTGTCTCGCCTTTAGTCAGCTGAAGCTCACACAGGTTAGCCCTGGGACCTTTTGACATAACACTACTGTTCCTTGAGAGCTTTTTCTGCTTTATAGTACGACAGGTTCCAGGTTCATCTTGGACGTTTCCCGTCCTAGACTTGGAATCAACAATTTCTCTGAGTATATCAGTTCCCTTTTAGTGGTAGAGAACATTCAGGGACGGTGATCTGATGTCAGGGACTCATTGCTACCTGACTGGTCACGAGTTCTAGTCCCTTTCACTCAGCGAGCTAGGAAATATCGTATAGTTTTTTATTTTGTATTGAATGCTGTACCGTTTGGCATTCTCACCAGCAATGAATGAGAGCTCCTGTTGCTCCGCATCCTTACCAGCAGTTGGTGTTGTCAATATTTTCTTTTTCTTTGTCATTTCTAAAGAATGTTCTCATTCTTTCTTATAGCTTCATAAGTTTATTCTTTTTTTTTTTTTTTTTTCTGAGATAGTGTCTCCCTCTGTCCAGGCTGGAGTGCAGTGGTGAGATCTTGCCTCACTGCAACCTCCACCTCCCAGGCTCAAGTGATCCTCCTGCCTCAGCCTCCCAAGCTCCCAGGCTCAGGCCCTGACCTGTGCCACAGCCTTCCAAATAGCTGGGACTACACCACCATGCCAGGTTTTATGTTTTTTGTGGAAATGGAGTTTTCCCACGTTGCCCAGGCTGGTCTCAAACTCCTGGACTCAAGTGATCCACCTGCCTTAACCTCCCAAAGTGCTGGGTGTGAGCCACTGGGCCCAGCCTCATAGTAATCATTCTACGAACGTAATAAGTTATTTAACCAGCTCATTGCCGATAGTCGTTTTGTTTGTTTCACATAGTTTATTATAATAAATAATTTACCTTTTTTTTTTATTTTGAGAGAGAGAGTCTCACTCTGTTGCCCATGCTGGAGTGCAGTGGCGTGATCTCGACTCTCTGCAACCTCCTGGGTTCAAGTGATTCTCCTGCCTCCACCTCCCGAGTAACTGGGACTACAGGCGTGTGCCACCGCACTCAGCTAATTTTTGTATTTTTAGTAGAGATGGGGTTTCACCATCTAGTTGGCCAAGCTAGTCTTGAATTCCTGACCTCAACTGATCCGCCTGCCTCAGCCTCCCAAAGTGCTGGGATTACAGGCGTGAGCCACTCCACCTGGCCTCTTCACTGCTACTGGGCTTCAGATATATTTGATTCTTCCTTCCCACGTGGGCACCTTCCTCACTCTGTTTGTCTTCTGACACTGTATGCTGGGTGGCCTCCCTTAGGAATGCGCTTCCTATCCTGCTTGGACTGTGGCACCTATAGTGGGTGGCAGGACTGGCTATGATGCCTTCCTTACCTGCTCCAACTCTGAACCCCAGGTCACCCCCTGCTGCACCGTTGCCTCCTTAACTGGCTCAGGCCCCCACCTGCGTCACAGCATGGATGGCTGCTTTGTTCAGCCTACTTCACGGCTTACGGAATGAACTGTTCAGAAAGGGAAGGGATGACAGAGAGGAAAAGGAATTGCTCTACCTATTGACTGATTGTTTGGCTTTATTTTATTTAGTATATCTGGGAAGTCACTCCTTAGGAGTAAATAGCATGGGCTGGGTGCAATGGCTCACACCTATAATCCCAGCACTTTGAGAGGCCAAGGCAGGCAGATCACTTGAGGTCAGGAGTTCGAGACCAGCCTGGCCAACATGGTGAAACCCCGACTCTACTAAAATAACAAAAATTAGCCAGGTATGGTAGCAGGTGCCTGTAATCCCAGCTACTCGGGAGGCTGAGGCAGGAGGATCGCTTGAGTGTAAGAGGTGGACGTTGTAATAAGCCGAGACTATTCCACACTCCACTGCACTCCAGTCTAGGCAACAGAGTGAGACTCCGTATCAAAAAAAAAAAAAAAAAAAAGTAAATAGCATGATTCCTCATTTAAAAAAAAAATAGTTAGCATAGTATTGCATTCTGTAAATAGACTCATGTGCTGTGAAATAATGTTTTGGTCAGTGATGGACTGCATATATGATGATGGTCTCGTAAGATTATATCAATAATACCATATATTTGTTGTACTTTTTCTATGTTTAGATACACAAATACTTACCATGATGTTATACTTGTCTAAAGTACTCGGTGCAGTGCTGTGCAGGCTTGTAGCAGCCTAGGTGCCGTAGGCTCCACCATCTAGGTTTGTGTAAGTACACCCTATGATGGTCACGCAATGACAAAATCACCTAAGCATGCACTTCTCAGGGAGTGTCCCTGTGACTACTCCCTGTTGGTGGACATTCGGGTTGTCAGGTCAATTTCCGAAGCACCTGGAAACGGTGAATCCTGGCATTTTAGAGAGGTCCTGTGCCTGCAGCCTTGTTCTGTGCCAGCCTCCTGGGTGTCTCTCAGAACATGTCCCGATTTCGGAGAAATCCCCCCATCATCCTGTCCTTGGTCAAGGGCACCAAGAATCAATGCTTGAGCTAGACATTCAACCACAAACTGCACGTCAGGGAGGCCCACAGCCTTTGAGGAGGTTTGGAGTCCTACTGCCCCACTGGGGCTCTTCATCTTGGAAGGTGACGTGGGAGGCCTTCAGAGCCTATGCTGTAGGAAGTGTGACTCTGTTGACATTCACAGAGGAAGCTTATAAGCGCTCTGACTGTATCCCAAATGCTGCTGAGGTCTGTTTCATACGAAGAGTCTTAGAGACCAGGATTCAGCTGAGGAGACAGATTCCTGTCCTCGGGTCTTCTTGCCATAACTCTGGAAGGCAACCTTGAAGCCAGTGGATATGATTCTTGCAGTGTATTAAATATGTCTCTCTTTTTTTCTGAGACGGAGTCTCACTCTGTTGCCAGGCTGGAGTACAGTGGTGAGATCGCAACTGACTACACACTCTACCTCCCAGCTTCAAGTGATTCTCCTGCCTCAGCCTCCTGAGCAGCTGGGACTACAGGCATGTGCCACCACACCTGGCTAATTTTTTTTTTAAGAGATGGGGTTTTACTCCTTTGGTCAGGCTGGTCTTGAACTCCGGACCTCAGGTGATCCACCCACCTCAGTCTCCCAAAGTGCTGGGATTACAGGCGTGAGCCATCATGCCCAGCCCCTAAATACGTCTCTTTTCTCAGTCATGCTATTTATTTACTCAATATATATATTTTTGAGACGGAGTCTCATCGTGTGGCCCAGGCTGGAGTGTGGTGGTGCTATCTTGGCTCACTGCAACATCCACCTGCCAGTTCAAGCAATTCTCCTGCCTCAGCCTCCCGAGTAGCTGGGATTACAGGCGTCTGCCACCCTACCCAGCTAAATTTTGTACTTTTAGTAGAGAAGGGTTTTCCTGACCTCAGATGATCCTCCCGCCTTGGCCTCCCAAAGTGCTGGGATTACAGACATGAGCCACCATGCCCAGCATTTTTTTTTTTTTGCATATAGGGTGCAAAGGTACATTTTCTCCTGCTCTTGTTATCACAAATGTCAAATTATGAATTAAAGATGTTTTTATTGTAGCTGCTCTTGCAATGTGAGTGAGTGTGTGTGTGTGTGTGTGTGTGTGAATGTCTCATATTTGCATTTGGGCCAGACCTGAATGAATGACTTTAGAACGAGACTCTAATGAGGATGACACAAGGCAGCTTTCGAGGGACAAGACCTTCCTGGAGAAGGACAGAGACATTATTTGGCTGTCCTCTTTCTGGAGGGTAAGGATTTGGCTAAGAATGTTAAATGCCCAGATCCTCCAGCTCACAGGAGCGGGTGGACAGCAGGTAGCAGGAGTGCAGAGAGGCCGGTGTCGATGTTCCAGAAAAGTGAGAGGAGGGGCGTGGTCCCTGACTGCCCTGCCAGCCGGGTGCAAATAATTCATGGGAAGATACACAAGTCTGGTGGAAAGAGCCTGGCTGGCGATAAGGAGATCAGCCTGGGACCTTGGGTGAGTTCTGGTTTTTTTTGAGACAGAGTTTTGCTCTTGTTGCCTAGGCTGGAGTGCAATGGCGCCGTCTCGGCTCACTGCAACCTCCACCTCCTGGGTTCAAGCAATTCTCCTGCCTCAGCCTCCCGAGTAGCTGGGATTACAGGCATGCACCACCACGCCAGCTAATTTTATATTTTTAGTAGAGACGGGGTTTCTCCATGTTGGTCAGGCTGGTCTCAAACTCCCGACCTCAGGTGATCTGCCCTCCTCGGCCTCCCAAAGTGCTGGGATTACAGTCGTGAGCCTCTGCGCCTGGCCAACCTTGGGTGAGTTCTGTTTGGCTTTGAGCAAGTTGCTTAAGCTCTCTATGCTGAAGCACCTGTGACCGTGCATGGAAAATGGGCCAGAGATTGGCCTCTGTGCCTCATGAGACTGAGTGGGTTGCTAGGTACAAAATGCCTGAAGTCCCTTCCACAGCAAGGCAGGACATACGCAGACTTATCAGTAAAACCGAAGGCATCAGGAATCCTGGTGGGGATACTGAGGCCCAGCCCAGGAAAGCCCTGTGCCCAAGAATCCAGGGATCGTGTCCATCCTGCCTCTGGGGAAAGCAAGCTAGCCATCTAGGGGCTGTGTAGGGCACCGTGGGAAGGGCAAGGAGACATCCCAGGTGGAGGCCCTGCCAGGAACACAAGCCATTTCCCTTGCAAAGATGAAATTCAAATCTGAGGTGGCATCAGTGCCAGGGGAGGCAGCTGGGCACAGATGTGTCTTCGGAGGCTCTGGGGGCAGTGGATCATGGCACATGAGAGCACCAAACCATAGTTCAGCCTGAGCCCTCCCTCCTTCGGCTCTGAGCCCTCCCTCCCGCGGCTCTGAGCCCTCAGGCTGCGGGGGCTGACTGACCCCCACCCAAATCATTCTCGGCATTGCCCCAGGGCCGTGGCTGGAGGCAGGGCTGGCATAAAGGGGGCCTGGGCCGACCCCAGGCTCTGAGGCCTCCAGGCCCCTCCCGGGGGCCCAGCTGGGGAGGCTGAGATGGCCGCTCGGCCCCCACCAGCACATGCATTAGTAATGGCCACCGATCCTGCTGGCCCGACGCCCTGTTTCCAGAGTGGGGCAGTAACCTGAGCCTGAGTGCCCGCTGCCCCCAGGCTCCACCCGACATTGCTGGGGCCACTAAACGCCTCCCCTTCTCCTTGTCCTCAGCTCTGCATCGAAATGAAGGAAACACAAACCAGCGATGTCTCCTTAATGTCCTGGGCATTAGCTGTTCCCACCGTCCCGTTTTTTTTTTTTTTGAGATGGAGTCTTGCTTCTGACACCCAGGCTAGAGTACAGTGGCCCAATCTCAGCTCATTGCAACCTCCACCTCTCGTGTTCAAGCAATTCTCCTGCCTCAGTGTCCTACGTAGCTGGGATTACAGGCACCTGCCACTGTGTCCAGCTAATCTTTGTAGTTTTAGTAGAAATGGGGTTTCACCAACTTGGCCAGGCTGGTCTCAAACTCCTGACCTCGTGATCCACCCACCTTGGCTTCCCAAAGTGCTGGGATTACAGGTGTGAGCCACTGCGCCAGCCCTGCCATCGCTTTCTAGAGAGGGTTCCGGATGGGAAGCGTTAGGAAAGGCCCAAGGAGGCCTCTGAGGATACCTTTGCGCGCATGTGAGGCCTGCCTGGACTGGGCCTCAGTTTCCTCGCTGGGGTTGATCAGGTCTGTTCTGAGGCCATCACTGGCACTGATGTTCTGGAGCCCTGGGGCCCATTCCTTGCCCTAACTGGGGGGGGGGGGTCACCCTGGTGGGAGGGAACCAGTCAAAGCATAGCAGGCTAGGCCGTGTGTGGTGAGAGCGCATGGTCCAGCCACAGAGGCTCCTGGGGAGGGGGCACCGGGATGAAGCAGGCCTGGAGGGTGGGTGGATGCGCAGAGAACTGATGAGTGTGAGGGCGTCTCAGCTCAGAGGGCAGGCCTGCGGGAGGGAGAAGCCCTGGGACATTCGTTCAGCCTGGGACTGGAGGCAGCTCCTCTTCCCTTCCTGGGAAGGGGCTTCGGCCCTGCCTCTCCCCCTGCACCCATGTGACCATCCTTTCACTCCCAGCAGCTCTGGGATGTCCCCCGACAGACCCAGGCTCTGTCCTGGGCCTGTGGCCTGTCTCTGGCAGCTGCCCTTGGCGGGGAAGGTCCTGGCTGGCCCCAGATGTTTTTCCTAAGAGCCTGTAATTCTCCCCAGAGAGATAAGGCATGGTTACATGCACTCATACCACACTGGCAGAGAAAGCGCCTCCTGGAATTAGGCCACCAGCCAAGGGATGGGTAGGCCTGTGGAGGAAGGCAGCCTCTCAGGTGGAGAAAGTGGGGGTGTGGGGTAGCCGAGGGCACTGAGAAAGTGGGGAAGACCAAGTCTTCGTGGGAGGTGGGACCAGCCCAGGCCGTGGGGGTGGCCTGCTCTGTGACCCCAGAGAGACTGCGATCCTCAGGAAGGGGATGGCACAGGCCACTTCCTGCCCACCCACCTGTGAGCTGAGTGTGCCCCAAGATGGCTCTGAACAGGGCTGCCTGCCTCTGTGGGCATGGGGTTTGTATGCAGCTGGTGATGGGCGGTCTCCAGGGGGCAGGGCCAGTGTCTGGTGGGCAAGGGACTGAAGTGGTCTTTTCTGGCTGAAGTTTTCACAAGGGTCTTGATTTTTTTTTTTTTTTTTAAGATGGGGTTTCACCATATTGGTCAGGCTGGTCTCAAACTCCAAACCTCAGGTGATCCACCCACCTTGGCCTCCCNCCTGAACCCAGGAGGCGGAGGTTGCGGTGAGCCGAGATCGTGACATTGCACTCCAGCCTGGGTAACATGAGTGAAACTCCGTCTCAAAAAAAAAAATAAAAAATAAAAAAAAATAAAAAAAATAAAAAAAGAAAATAATAATAACCATGTATGTGTGTGTATCACATTGCATGTATACAGTCACATTCTGCTGACCCATGCATCTGTTGATGGGCACTTGGGTTGTTTCCACCTTTTGGCTCTTGTGAATCAGGCTGCTGTGTAGATTGGTGTACAACATGTGACTCAACAAAAGATCGGTTAGTCCTAATCTGGTGCATCAAGACAGTAAAGAGTTGGTTAAATACATCTAACATAATGGAATATTATGCAGCTGTCAAAAAGAACAAGGCAGCTCTGCACGTGCTGATATAAAAGTATTACCACGTAAAACAAAGGAAGATGCAGTGCAGTATGTGTGAATTGTTCTCATTTGCACATAAAGAATCTGTTACTATATACCTGTATACACAGGGCCCATCTCTAGGAGGGTGTCTAGGAAGCTGTAAAGGGTGGCTGTCTCTAGGAAAGGAATCTGATCATGAAGGAGTAGTGCAGACACGGAGATTTGCTTTTCATTTTATAAATTTTTGCGACTTTTTGAAAAAAGTACAGTTTTTTTTGTTTTGTTTTTGTTTTTGTTTTTGTTTTGAGACAGTCTTGCTCTGTTGCCCAGGCTGGGGTGCAGTGGCGCCATCTTGGCTCACTGCAACCTCCACCTCCCGGGTTCATTTGATCCTCCTGCCTCAGCCTCCTGAGTAGCTGGGATTACAGGGCCCCCACCACCATGCCCAGCTAATTTTTTATATTTTTAATACAGATGGGGTTTCACCATATTGGTCAGGCTGGTCTCAAACTCCAAACCTCAGGTGATCCACCCACCTTGGCCTCCCAAAGTGCTGAGATTACAAGCGTGAGCCACTGCGCCCAGCCTAGGTTTTGAGTTTTGATGGACTGCCTGACGCCAGGTCCCCAGGTATCTCCCCTGTGGCAGCCTTGCCCCCAGCGCCCCACCCTGCCCAGTCCCTGGAGCTCCCCAGCACCACGCCTGAGCCTTGGGACACTGGTGACCAGCCTGGGACTCAGATGAGCAGACAGAGGGTGGGAGCTGAGCCCTGGACCAGGATGAGGGCACAAGCTGCCACTTGGAGCTTTGTCCTCAGTGGTCCACGGAGAGGCCAGGACTAGCCAGGCTGTGGCTCCTGGAAGTAGGTATGAGGGGAGGGTGTCGGGAGGGCATGGAGTTTCTCAGCCCAGCTCAGAGGCCCTGCACGAGGCCACGGGTGACTCTCCGTGGAGGCTCAAGGCCCTCTGTCTTCTGCATCCCTGGCAGCCAGCAAGAGCAGCCCAAGTCCCTGGCACCTGCCCAATGGCAGTCACAGCTGAGAGGCAGTGGCTGAATAATTCAGCAGAGCTGAGTCGCTTCACTCATCGTGGGAGGCCCATTGGCTGCCTGTAGCCTCCACCTGGGCAGCAAGGTAGATCCCCAGCCTCCCCGGGTTGTCACACCCCACAGCGGCTCACGGGCACAGGCTCCACCCGGATCACGTCCAATTCGGCTCCCCTCACCTCTGCATTCCCTGCAGCTGCGACGCTGCCACCATTGTTGTCTGCCTCTCCTGCTTCCTGCACCACCGGGCCTTTCTAGTTCCACCAATAATCCCTTTGATCCTCGGCACCTCTCCATTGGCCTGGCCTCTACCTTGGACCAAACCTGCAACCTCCTCTCCTGGACCACGTGACAGCCCCGGCTGGACTCCCTACCTGCAGAGTCGCCCACTATTTGCTCTGCACATGATGGCTTAGGACCTAGTCCGGCCATTTCCTTCCTGCTTTGGGCCCATTCCTGGTGCCTGGGTGTCAAGATTTATTTCCCACTTCCCACCCTGGTTCTGCAGCCCCCAAATGGCCCCTGGCCCTGCCTGCTCTCCACCTCCTTTTTTTTTTTTTTTTTT
>NW_016107392.1:6084666-6087116 GCF_001604975.1 Cebus imitator | reverse complement strand
CCTGAACCCAGGAGGCGGAGGTTGCGGTGAGCCGAGATCGTGACATTGCACTCCAGCCTGGGTAACATGAGTGAAACTCCGTCTCAAAAAAAAAAATAAAAAATAAAAAAAAATAAAAAAAATAAAAAAAGAAAATAATAATAACCATGTATGTGTGTGTATCACATTGCATGTATACAGTCACATTCTGCTGACCCATGCATCTGTTGATGGGCACTTGGGTTGTTTCCACCTTTTGGCTCTTGTGAATCAGGCTGCTGTGTAGATTGGTGTACAACATGTGACTCAACAAAAGATCGGTTAGTCCTAATCTGGTGCATCAAGACAGTAAAGAGTTGGTTAAATACATCTAACATAATGGAATATTATGCAGCTGTCAAAAAGAACAAGGCAGCTCTGCACGTGCTGATATAAAAGTATTACCACGTAAAACAAAGGAAGATGCAGTGCAGTATGTGTGAATTGTTCTCATTTGCACATAAAGAATCTGTTACTATATACCTGTATACACAGGGCCCATCTCTAGGAGGGTGTCTAGGAAGCTGTAAAGGGTGGCTGTCTCTAGGAAAGGAATCTGATCATGAAGGAGTAGTGCAGACACGGAGATTTGCTTTTCATTTTATAAATTTTTGCGACTTTTTGAAAAAAGTACAGTTTTTTTTGTTTTGTTTTTGTTTTTGTTTTTGTTTTGAGACAGTCTTGCTCTGTTGCCCAGGCTGGGGTGCAGTGGCGCCATCTTGGCTCACTGCAACCTCCACCTCCCGGGTTCATTTGATCCTCCTGCCTCAGCCTCCTGAGTAGCTGGGATTACAGGGCCCCCACCACCATGCCCAGCTAATTTTTTATATTTTTAATACAGATGGGGTTTCACCATACTGGCCAGGCTGGTCTCAAACTCCTGACCTTAAGTGGTCTGCCCACCTCAGCCTCCCATAGTGCTGAGATTACACATATGAGCCATCATGCCCAGCCAAAAAACATGTTTTAAGATGGGTTCTCACTCTGTTTCCCAGGCTGGAGTGCAGTGGCATGATCTCAGCTCACTGCAACCTCCACCTCCCAGGTTCAAGCGATTCTCCTGCCTCAGCCTCCCAAGTAGCTGGGATTACAGGCATGTGCCACCACCCCCAGCTAATTTTTTGTTTTTGTTTTTTCTTTTTCTTTTTTTTTTGAGACAGAGTCTCTGTTGCCCAGGCTGGAGTGCAGTGGCGCAATCATGGCTCACTGCAACCTCTGCCTCCCAGGTTCAAGCAATTCTCTGCCTCAGCCTCCTGAGCAGCTGGGATTACAGGCACCTGCCACCATGCCTGACTAATTTTTGTATTTTTAGTAGAGACGGGGTTTCACCATGATGACCAGGCTGGTCTTGAACTATTGACCTCGTGATCCACCCGCCTCAACCTCCCAAAGTACTGGGATTATAGGAGTGAGCCTCTGTGCCTGGCCAGAGATTCATATCTTACGTTTCTGGAGGCTGGAAAATCCAAGGCTGAGAGGCCTGCATCTGGGCTTCTGGATGTGTCTGTCATCCCATTACAGGAGGTAGAACTGTAAAAAAGTATGGGGCAGGGGGAGGAGGGAGGGAGAGAGGAAAGGAGGGAGAGAGAGAGAGAGAGAGAGAGAATGCAAGAGAGTACCAAACTTGCTTTTATAATAAACCTACCCAGTAGGAGACCTGACTAGCCTGCTGATAAGCACATGAATCCACACAGGAAGTCAGAGCCCTTACAACCTGATCATGCCTCTTAAAGGTCCCACGCTCAGCACTGTTGCAGTGGGGATGAAGTTTCTGACACGGGATCACTGAAGGACACATTCAAACCACAGCAGTATCTTAAACAATAGGGTCCTCAGCAAAATAAAAACTCCAATCAGTGAAGCAAAATAAAGAGTTTGGAAGTAGATCTAATAAACATAAATATTTGATATGAGAGAAAGCACGTTTGAAAGCAAGGAGGTAGGAAAAGTGAACCTCTATCTGTCTCTCTCCCTGGGGAGCCTCATTCAATTTCATAGGCTTTCAATATTATCCGTGTGAAATGACTCCCAAATTGAATATATCCACAAGGCCTTGCCCCTGAACACAGCACCCATTTCTATAATTTCCTGCCTGATTTACAGCTATGTTTTCTTCTAAATGTTCTACCGTTTATAGTTTTAGCTCGTACATTTAGGTCTTTGATTCACTTTTAGTTAATTTTTATACACAAGGTGAGATAGGGATCCAACTTCATTTGTTTGCCTACAGATAGCCAGTTGTCCCCACACTATTTGTTAGTTAAAAAGAAAAAAAAAATTGAGAAAAGGTCTCACTCTGTTACCCAGGCTGGAGTGCAGCAGCACGATCACGGCTCACTGCAGCTTTGACCTCCCAGGCTCAAGTGATGCTCCCACCTCAGCCTCCTGAGTAGCTGGGTCCACAGGCATGTGCCACCATGCTTGGCTACTTT
>NW_016107392.1:6067371-6083686 GCF_001604975.1 Cebus imitator | reverse complement strand
AAAAAAAGCCAGGCACGGTGGCACATACCTGTAATCTCAGCTACTCGGGAGGCTGAGGCAGGAGAATCACTTGAACCCAGGAGGCAGAGGTTGCAGTGAGCTGAGATCATGCCATTGCACTCCAGCCTGGGTGACAACAGCAAAACTCTGTCTCAAATAATAAAATAAAATAAAGCTTTGGTTTTGACCTGTTCTTTTATCTGCACTTTTGGAAGTCTCTCTTCCTAAGGCTTAAGATATCGGCCTTTCCCATTTTGGCCGCTGCAGACTTTAAGAGGACTCGGTAACCTTGGCCTTGTAACTGCACCTTTCAGTTTCCTCACCTGAATACCAGAGATGTGTATTAGGATGATTGTATGATTGCAAATGACAGGAAGGAGCTTGACGTTTGCCCTAAAGGAGAGGTCCAGGGAGGCTCTCAGGCAGGCTCTCTGCAACCTGGCTCTAGTCTCACCAGCGCTGAGCTTCACAGCCCCAGTGGGAAAAGGCTCTTCTCTTTCCCAGTGGTTTCAACAGAAGCTCCAGCCACATACTCCTCTCTGAACTGAGTAGGGGACCTGGCTGGCTGGCTAGGTCAGAGGGCCCCACCACTGTGGGGTGGGAGAGTTTTGGAGTTAGCTTCCAAAAACCACGTGGATGAGGAAGGGAGGAAGTGGTGTTCCCTCAGTTAGCCTTGCGGTACTGATGCCAGAAGAAGGAACAGATGCTGGGTCGGCAGAAACAACAGGTGTCCAATGCAGGGTGATCACACCAGCCTCGTGGTCTGGCTGTAAGTTAAACCCTTAGCTGGGGGCCTGAAACATTAAAACACTAGCTGCTGATGCTGTTATTATGACTGTCACTGTTAACAGGGAGACTCTGTGGCTCGAGTTTTTAAATCCTGAGCAACACATTCCTTTGCTAGGGCCAGAAACAGGCACGGCGCCTGCTTCCCTCAGCCCCCTGGCCATGCAGTTGGTAACGAGCTGCAAAGCCTCCTGATCTCATGCTCTTCTCTAGGATGGGTCTACTCTCCTTCTCAAGACCCAGTTCATCCCTGCCTCCTCCTCCAGGGAGCACACCTTGGCTTCACCTTCTCACATGGAACAAACAAGTTGCCACGTACTTAGTTCCTATCTTGGAGTGATGACTTGGAGTGTGTGTAGTTGCTTTGTTATTGTTGCTCAAATAAATTCTAAACTGCTTGGGATTGGGGCAGGGTCTCAGATGCCTCCAGCTAAACCCCTTTCTCCCTTCTCCAAGGCCTACAATGCAAATCTGGCCACAAACAGGATCCAGTAAGTCCCAGGCAACTGAGGGGTCTAGCTGGTGGCATGGCCTGGAGGGAGGACATCAGATCATGGGGCATTGGGCCCATCTCTGCCAGTTAAGCACTGGGGTCTGCTGCTGTCACTGTGACAGAGCCTGCTCTATATGCTGGCAAAGCCAACCTCTCCTATTCCTTAGTAATAGTAATAGAATCCTGGTTGTTTAGAACTGCAAAATTTCAAATATAGATCTTAAGACTTACTTAA
Organism: Cebus imitator; assembly: GCF_001604975.1. NCBI lineage: Eukaryota > Metazoa > Chordata > Mammalia > Primates > Cebidae > Cebus > Cebus imitator. The sequence goes on along the minus strand of NW_016107392.1, from coordinate 6,082,172 downwards.
AAACAGACTAAAGGCCGGGTGCAGTGGCTCATGTCTGTAATCTCAGTACATTGGGAAGCTCAGGCGGGTGGATCACTTGAGGTCAGGAGTTCAAGACCACCCTGGCCAATATGGTGAAACCATTCTCTACTAAAAATATGTTTAAAAAATTAGCCAGGCATGGTGGTACGTGCCTGTAGTCCTGGCTACTCTGGAGGCTGAGGCAAGGGAATCTCTTGAACCCAGGAGGCGGAGGTTGCAGTGAGACACGGTTGTGCCATTGCACTCCAGCCTGGGCGACAGAGCAAGACTTTGTCTCAAAAACAAAAACAGACTAAAGAAACTTTTATTATGAAAAATGTATAACTTATTCAAAAGCAGAGAGAACAGTATGAAGAACGCGTCATTCAGCTTCACACATGGCTCACCTTGTTTCTTCTATTACATTTCTGCTCATTACTGGATAATTTTGAAGCAAATCTGGACATATAATTTCATCCATAAATGCAGTATTTCCAACAGGTCGTTTTTGAACATATACACTAATAAATATATACATATGCAACAGTATCATATAAAACACAATACCCTTATCACAAAACACAACACCTTTATCACCTATAAGAAAAATAGTCACCAGGGGCAGTGGCTCACGCCATAATCCCAACACTTTGGGAGGCTGAGGCAGGAGGATGGTTTGAGCTCAGGAGTTTCAGACTAACCTGGGCAACAGAGTGAGACCCCACATCTAAACAAAACCCCAAATATCTGCACATGGTGGCATGCGCCTGTGGTCCCGGCTACTTGGGAGGCTAGGTGGGAGGATCACTTGAGCCTGGAGATTGAGGCTGCAGTGAGATATGATTGTGCCTCTTCACTCTAGCCTGGGCAATAGAGTGAGATCCTTTCTCAAAATAAAATTTTTTAAAAAGTCCGGGCATGGTGGCTCACACCTGTAATCCCAGCACTTTGGGAGGCCAAGGCAGGTGGATCACGAGGGTCAGGCGATTGAGACCATCTTGGCTAACACGGTGAAACCCTGTCTGTATTAAAAATACAAAAAGTTAGTTGGGCATTAGTTGTTAACTAACAAAAAGTTAGTTAATTAGTCCCAGGTACTTGGGAGGCTGAGGCAGGAGAATTGCTTGAACGCAGGAGGTGGAAGTTGCAGTGAGCCAAGATCATGCCATTGCACTCCAGCCTGGGTGACAGAGAGAGACTCCATCTCAAAAAAAAAGAAGTACATTTCCCAACTTCCCTGAAGCAGGGTGTGGCCCGGTGGCTTGGTTTGGCCCAAGAGGTTTAAGTGGAAGCCTGGAGAAAACTTCCAAGACTCTTTAAAAGGACCTGTCAGACTGGGCGTGGTGGCTCTGTGATCCCAGCACTCTGTAATCCCGAGGCAGGTGGATCACTTGAGGTCAGGAGTTCGAGACCAGCCTGGCCAATATGGTGAAACCCTGTCTCCACCAAAAATACAAAAATTAGCTGAATGCGGTGGTGGGCGCCTGTAACCCTTCCTACTCAGGAAGCTGAGGCAAGAGAATCACTTGAACCTAGCAGGTGGAAGTTGCAGTGAGCCAAGATCGGGCCACTGTACTCCAGCCTGGATGATAGGTGAGACCCTGTCTCAAAAAAAAAAAAAAAAGAAAAAGAAAAGAGCTGGGCATGGTGGCTCACCCCTGTAATCCCAGCACTTTGGGAGGCCGAGGCGGGCGGATCACGAGGTCAAGAGATCCAGACCATCCTGGCCAACATGGTGAAACCCTGTCTCTACTAAAAATACAAAAAGTTAGCCAGGCATGGAGATGGGCACCTGTAATCCCAGCTACTTGGGAGACTGAGGCAGAAAAACGCTTGAACCTGGGAGGCGGAAGTGGCAGTGAGCCGAGATGGTGCCACTGCACTCCAGCCTGGGCGATGGAGCTAGACTCTGACTCAAAAAAAAAAAAAAAAATTATAGCAGTGCCTTAAATATGCTACAAATTATTATTACTTTTTTTTTGAGACAGGGTCACATTCTGCAGCCCAGGCTGGAGTGTAATGGCACGATCCTGGCTCACTGCAGCCTCAATCTCCTGGGTCAAGTGATCCTCACACCTTAGCGTCCCTTGTGGTTGAGACCACAGGCATGCGCCAACACGCAGGGCTAATTTTTAAGTTTTTTGTAGAGACAGGTCTTCCTATGTTGCTCAGGCTGGCCTGGAACTCCTGGGCTCAAGCGATCCTCCTGCCTTGGCCTCCTAAAGTGTTGGGATTACAGGCGTTAGCCACCGTGCCTGGTCTATTTTTCTGTCTCACATAAAACTAAGAAATAAGCAGTATAGGGAAAATACAGTGGTTCCCAAAAAACTATAGACTATTAGGATTGCATGGATTGCACCCAAAATTTAGCAGCTTAAAGCAGCAAACATGCATTCCCCTCTCTTTCCCAGTTTCCGAGGGTCAGGAGTCTGGGAAGTTGCTCTCACGCCGCCCGGCTCAGGATCTCTGGTGACGCCTCGCTGCGGCCCTTTCCTAGTTGCACCGGGGTCGGGCCAACCACAGCCAACTCACTCGCAGGTTGTCGCCAGGCCTCAGCTCTTGCTGTTAGTTTAGGGCTTCGGTTCCCAGCCAGGTGGGGCTCTCCAAAGGAGAGAACAGCTCAAAACAACCCGCTGGCTTCCCCCAGAGCAAGTGGTAGGAGACAGAAAGAGGGAGCTAGAGAGAGCCCTGAAGGTGGACGCCGCGGTCTTCACTCAATCCATCTCCCCAGGAACGCCCTGCAGGCCCAGGTATGCTTCCTGTCCCTTCCAGCTGCCCCAGTGCTCCAGGCCCCCCAGGCTCCAGCCCTGCAGCCCCAGCCTCGCCCACTGTCCTCGCCTCCCGCCCGGCCGCTCCGCCCTCCCGCCGCAGGTCTGGGTCTCTGCCTTTCTCCCTTTCGCGCTCTCAGTATCCTTTGCTTTGTGCCTCTGATGCCTGACCTGGCCCCAGGCCAGGACTCCACCAGTCCACCCCCCCGGCCACGTGCCCCCGGTCCAGCCATAACGCTGACCCCTCCCCCTGAGCCCACTCACCGCTCCCCGCACAGCCCGGGCGACGCCCTACCCGGTGCCCTCCCTTTACCCAGCTCCTTCCCATCCAGCCATGTCCTGGTCCAGTCCCCTCTTCCCTGTCCTAGAAGCGTGTGAGGCTTTCTCGACCCTTCTTCTTCCTTTCCCGACAGATCAGCGGGGGAGGTGGGCTGAGCCGCCCCTCTCGTCACCCCTGCTTTGGCCGCCCCGCCTTGCTGGGAGGGTTTGGTGGCCATGACTGGCACAGTGACAGTGCCCATGTCAGCTCTGGCGCGTCTGCTGAACTCCCTGTTTTGGGGGCTTTTCCCCTACACTGGTCACGTCGATGAGGAATCTACAGCCGCCTCCTCCCGGTGCTCACCACTCGGTGGGGCAGATGCCAGAGGCTTCCCAAGTCCCCCCCCCCGCGGGCCTCTTGGACCTCCCCGCCCTGGCCGACCCCACCCCACCCAGACTCCAGCCTGCCAGCAGGGACCGTAGCACGAGGCACGTGCGCCCGCTGGTGGCCGAGGCGGGAAGCTCGGGCTCCGAAGCCCGGCCCCGCCCCGCCTTCCCCGCCCAGTCCCGCCCGCTCCGCCCTGCTCGCCTGCTGGACTGCGCTGTCCATGCCTTCTGCCCGGGACAGCTCGGATTCCGGGGAGGACACGGGTAACCCACAGAGTGATTCCCTAACCCGGGCCTGCTAGGCTCCGGCCCAGGAGGCAGGACTGGTGGCGCTCTCACGTGCTGGTAATCACGCCCCCAAGGGTACCGAGACGCTGCCCAGGCGCCTCTGCCTGCCATCTCCGGCCCCCCAGGGACCGGACTGGGTATGCAGTCCGCCCTTCCAGACCAATCTATGGATTGGGAGGTTCTGGGTTCTGCCCTAGATTCCTAAACAAAGTTGCTCCTTTGCTCTTGTGACTTGCCAGCTTCGTGGTCTTGTTTGCTTGTTTTTGAGATGTCTCGCTTTGTGCCAAGCCTGGAGTGGCAGTGGTGGCGCGATCAGCTTACTGCAACTTCCGCCTCCCCAGGTTCAGGCGATTCTCCTGCCTCAGCCTCTCTCGAGTAGCTGGGATTACAGATGTGCGCAACCACCCTTGGCTAATTTTTGTATTTTTAGTAGAGACGCGGTTTCACCACGTTGGCCAGGCTGCTATCGAACTTCTGACCTTAGGTGATCCGCCCACCTTGGCCTCCCAAAGTGCTGGGATTATGGGCGTGAGCCACTGCGCCAGGCCTGCTTCTCTAAAAATCCCTGCTGCACGGAGAGGCTGCTAGAGTCCAACTTCCCAATAGTTAGCAACAAGCTAGATGTGGCTATTGAGTATCACCTTTTTTGTGGTATACAATTTTAAATTTTAGAACGAATATAAATTGTTCTGCAAAACAACTTTGTTTTGTAGGACTATGTGTCACTTTAAATGTTGAAAATTTAGCTTCTAAATTGAGATGTACTTTGTGAAATATCCCTGGATTTCAGAGTTAGCATAAAAATAAGAATGCAAACTGTCTCATTCTTTTGCTGTGAATTACATGCTGAATTTTTTTTTTTTTTTTAAGACAGTCCCACACTGCTGCGCAGGCTGGAGTGCAGTGGCATGATCTCCCCTTGCTACAACCTCTGACTCCCAGGTTCAAGCGATTCTCCAGCTTCAGCCTCCCGAGTAGCTGGGATTACAGGCATGCACCACCATGCCTGGCTAATTTTGCGTTTTTAGTAGAGACGAGGTTTTCCCATATTGGTCAGGCTAGTCTCAAACTCCCAACCTCAGGTGATCTGTCTGCTTCGGCTTCCCAGTGTTGGGATTACAGGCGTGAGCCTCCGTGCCTGGCTGTAAAATGTTTTTAGTGATAAATGTAGATCACATTCTATTTCTGTATTTCTGCACTAGGAAGGGCTTTGGGGTAAATCTAGAGTTGTATTTTCTGACCCTATTGCAGGCGCCGGAGGTTGGGGACACCATTATCAGTGGAAATGGGGATGTTTATGGGGAAAGGCCCTGATCCTCAGAGACCATGCTCATAGCATGAGCCCTGGGCCAGAGGTCAGGCAGGAAGCATCTCATAGGGCCCAAGAGGCAGGAGGTTCACACAGACACAGGTGCCCCCAGCCCCAGCAGGCATTGGGAGCAGGCACTGAGCTTGGCACAGCGTGATTCTTGGAAAGAACACGTATAGATGGCCAGAAGATCCGGCTTCTAGCATGGTTGTGCCACTGTCTGTGTGACTAAGCCACTTGGCACGGCACACACAGTTACTATCCTGGCCTACTTACTGAAGGGCTCACTACACTGAGTGAGGCTCGTGAGGGGAAGCCCTCTTCAGCCCCGCCCATGGTGGTCCTCTCTGGAGGAGAGCTTGTTTCTGGAATGCTGATTTGTTACCAGCACATAATTTTCAAATTGGCAGAAATGCATGGTTTAGCCAGGCACAGTGGCTTATGCCTGTAATCCCAGTATTTTGGGAAGCCAAGGTGGGCAGACCACTTGAGCCTAAAAGTTCAAAACCAGCCCTGGGCAATATGGCAAAACCCCATCTCTATAAAAAATACAATACAAACATTAGCCCAACATGGTGGCATGTCCTGGCAACTCAGGAGGCTGAGGTGGGAGGATCATTTGGGGCTGCAGTGAGCTGTGATTATGCCATTGCACTCCAGCCTGGGCAACAGAGTGGGATCCTGTCTCAAAGAAAAAAAAGAAAAAGAAAAAAAGAAATCCTTCTTTTTTTTTTTTTTTTTTTTTTAATTGAAATTTTTTTTTTTTTTTTTTTTTTTTTTTTTTTTTTGAGATGGACTTTTGCTCTTGTTGCCCAGGCTGGAGTGCAATGGCATGATCTTGGCCCATGGCAAACTCTGCCTCCCGGGTTCAAGCAATCCTCCTGCCTCAGCCTCCCAAGTAGCTGGGATTACAGGCACGTGCCACCACACCAGGCTAATTTTGTATTTTTAGTAGAGACAGGGTTTCTCCATGTTGGTCAGGCTGGTCTCGAACTCTTGACCTCAGGTGATTTGTCCGCCTTGGCCTCCTAAAGTGCTAGGATTATAGGCGTGAGCCACTGCACTCGGCCAAGAAAATGCATCTTTAAAAGCCTTGTGCTATGTTTGTGAACACACAGGAGTGGAGCACAGCAGCCCTGATTTGTGGTTTACAGAATGGAGGAAAGTGGAGGTGAGGCTACCCACAAGGAGGCCGAAGCTTCTCCAAGGAGCCTCTTGCTGTGCGCTGGCCGGCCTTGGCAGCCGGGACCCCAGGAGAAGCTGAGGGAGGCCTGAATGCCAGCCACACTTGGTGTCCAGCACCCCCTTCTAGGTTCATTGTTAAGTATGGGCAGCCAGAGGGTGGAGTTTTTCTCTTAGGGAGTCCAAGTCCGTGTTGCCACCTCTGACCCCTTGACACCAGGTCCTGGGAACCAAGTCTTGAGCCTCAAAGAGTTCTGAGGAGCCCAGGTCCACAGACGTACCCAGCCTTTTTTCAAAAATAAACACCCTTCACTACATAGGTAAACACGTGCACACACACGCACACATGCGCGCGCGCACTCGCACGCGCGCGCGCGCACACACACACACACACACACACACACACACACAGAGCCAGAGGAAAATGCTATTTTTTATCTTCTAACATTAAATTCCTGGTCAGGATAACTCTTTAGTTCCAAGAAGTTGGGGGTGCACACAGTAAGGCACAAGAGAGCAGGCTTGGGCCCAAGTTGCCCATCCAGGGCGCATGGGGGATGAGTCCCTGAGATGCCGTGTGTGACTTACAAATAGGTCTGCTTAGCCTGCCAGGGGCTGCTAGGCCTCTGCAGCTCCAGGGATTGTGGGAGTCAGAAAAATCCTGTCCTGGTTCTGGGTGGGAAGCAGGATAGCCCCAGATCCAGTGTCACAGCCACTCATTCCCTGGGGGACGAAGCGGTCTTCGGAGCCAGCAAGAGAGTTAAGTTTGGGGGCTCAGAGCCTACTAGCTTTCTTTTCCAGGACAATGTGCCTCAGAAACCCCGGTTCCCTTCCCAGGAAAGGGACAATGACTCAGGCAGCCAGTGACAAGTCACCTGCCACTTGGAAAGCAGCTAGACTGAGGCTGAGAGGGTGAGTTGTGCCGGATGAGATTACCAGGGTTGGTGGAGGGGGGCGGTGGGGGGACCCAAGGGCCAGCAACTGTACTGAGACTTCTCCTGGGGTCGTCTTAAAAGCAGCTGCCTTATGTGAGATAAATGGAATGACTGTTCACATGACGCATGTACCTCTCCATTCCCCTTTAGGCTGGAAAGTGCTCTCTACTCCCAAAGCTCTTTGGGTCTAAAAACTAAACCTGTGTTGAAACCTTTGTGTTTTGTGGTTAACATACAGTATCCTCTCTCAGTTACTCTATCCTGTGACGTGGCACTGTTTCAGGGCCTGGGTGGAGTTGAGTCACAAGATGGCAGAGTCAGAACCTAGTCAGTCTAGGGATGTCGCTTTATAGCTCAGTACCCAAGGCCCATGAAAGCCCAGTGAGGGGCTTGGAGTTGCACAGCTAATGGAAGGACTGGGACTTGAACACGGCTCTGTGGTTCAGTTCATTGGCTAAGGAGTCCATGAGGGCCACTGGCAAATAACGTGTTGAACGTTTTGCTTCTGGGCCCTGGAGGTATCCAGGGTAGCTGGTGGGTTCCTTCCCAGTGGAGACGGAGCAGGCACTGGCACACCATTCCTCAGTGGCCTCACCTCATTCAATCGGGCAGGTAGATATGAAGCCAGGCCAACTGGGGAGAATACATCAGGATGCAGGGAAGGAGAAAAAGGAATGAACATGGAGATAACTGTGGGAAAGAGCTGGAATGAGAACAGGAGACCAAAGCAAAACTATTTCCTTTGTCTAAAGGTCCTGCTAACAAAACCGCCTCCATTAGACTGAGCGGTATCGCCATCTGGTGGTAACCAAGGGCAAATGCTTTAGAAAGGAATCGAAATGCTGGTCTAATCCAGTGAGCAGTGTTTTCCCATGCAAAATCCACCGTTCCAGGAGGCTTAGCGCTTGGCAGAGGACTACCTGTTTAGGCAGATCAGCCCTGCCAGGAAGCTGCACTGTGCCTGAACTCCAGGCCATGGGGTATCCTCACTCAGCGTGAGCTGACAGGGACCTTCCGGCTGTACAAGGCTCCAGTGGAGGAGACTCACAGCTCCCTGTTCATAGCCAGCAGTCATGCATCCGAGTTCCGGGTTCAAGGACAGGCCTCTGGGCAGAGCCTCTGGTTTATTACTAAGGGTGCCACTCTCTTCCCAAACTAATCCAGTCATCTGCATCTAAGAGCCACTCAGCCAAAAGAAGCCAGTGTCTGCTGCTCAAAGGAGCCAGAACAGAGAGGGTATTTTAGAAAACCAGCTGAGAGTAATCATGAGACTATTATCTTATTGATCAAGGTCCAGCCATTTGCCAAGGTATATACACATTTTATTTAAAAAAGTTTACAGTTTTCATTATACACAACTATTAAGAGGTTATAGTCAGAGGAGGCATGTGTCCTGTTGACAGACGTGCCTACTAGATCATCACAATGCAAGAAAAAAGGTGGAAAGGAGACAGGGCGAGGAAAAGTAAGCGATAAAAAGCTTAGATTTCAGTTAGGGCTGGCAGTCCCTTTTATCTTTTCAAGTATCACACATTATGTACCAAATACAATCCGTAAATAATGGCCACCTCTTCCCAAGCCCACAGCCAAGATGGGTGTTTGGCTAAATTCAGAGCCCTGGCCCTTCCAAAGATGAGTGGAAAACCTGCACACCAGAGGGCCAAGCCCACTTCTCAAAGGGCTTCCTCTACTCATCTCACCCCTAAGGGAATCGCCGGGGAGTTCAGGGGCCAGAGAAAGCACGAACATGGATTCAGAAGTCCAAAGAAATGCAGTTCTTTGCGCCCAATCAGAGATATTTGATTTCATTCAACAAGGCTGGGAGCCCAGCTAGGAAGCTGATAAAAAACCTTGCTAACTTTTGTAAATGGCTTTCACTTTTCTAATAGTCACTGAGACATAGAAGGGCCACATGCCATTTAAAATCAAATGTTAGTTCCCAGAGCGGGGTGTCTAGAAACTTGACACGTGGAGGCTGGCAGAGCATCTTTCCTGATTCTCAGCCATCCCGACGGGGGCCTGATAGAAGGCATGGGCCAGGCCAAGGCCAACTAGGACTTCAGGGGACCTTTGGAGGGAAAAATTCCTTCAAGAGGAGACGTTCCTCAGGAGCTTAGATCAGCCAGCTGGCAGTCAGAACAGCTTTTGAAGTGGATGAGAAATTTTAGGTACCAGAGAGATGATATGGCAGCTCCTGATAATGACCTCACTAGTATAAAATGCTGGTTGAAACTGCACAGTAACCTCAAGGAGGGTGATGAGATTGAAGACAAAGCCAAATGCCAGTGTCCAGGATGGCTACCACTGACCCTGTGCCCACAAGCCCCCCCGCCCCGTGCTGGGGCTTCCAGAGGGAGCCCAAAGGGCTGTGGAGTCAGGTTGCTGGGTTTTAGCCATCTTGCTTGTTGGTGTTTGGCAAGAGCCTGAGCTCAGTTACGTGAACAGGGGCAAAGAATGGCTTGTGCTGGTAAAACACAAGGGAAGATCCAAAAACTACGGGCACTGAAAAGGGGAAGGAAACCGCCAGAAGTGGCTCTGACCTGCTGCTGCTGTCACCACCTCTAAAGCCAAGAATGTTCAGCCTCTGCCCAGAGATCGGGATGCTTTTCTGAGTGTTGGAAGGGTCAAGCTCAGACGGCCTGGAGAGGCATTTGGTGGGGAAACACCCCTGCTCCAGACTTACGAAATCATCTACTGCTGGGGCCCAGAGTCCTGAGATTCACTGCCAGGTCTTCTTCCAGATCTTTCTGTACCTGCATGTTTAGGCTCCTACTCCCACCTCTCCCAGGTGCAGGGAAGGGACAAAAAGCATAAGAAGGGACTCTGTTCAACCCAGCAAAAGTCAGTTTCCCACGGGAGAGGCAAAGCCCCACCCAGAGCTAAGACATGCATGGGACCAAGGCCGGTGCCCGGACAGGACAGACTTGCACGGAGCAAGCGGGTGCAGTGGGACCAGGCAGCAAAGACACAGCTTCCAGCGCTAACAGAGGAGCCTTATCTCACCTTCATCAGACAGACCTGGAGGGACACAGATGGACACACTCACTCTCACACACGCTCTCTCTGCAGCCACACTCAAATCTGCTTAACTCTTACAACCTTCCCCAGCAGGTCATTTGACAATTCTGCACCTTCTGCTCTCTGGTGCTGGGTCTCTGGTCAGAGGAGAGCCAATGTCTTATCATTAGAGAGATACAGGATTAGGTGAGGGGCAGGGCCACAGCACTGCTCACGCACCTTCCCGAAACGGGGGTCTACTTGGTTTTTTGACAAGATCAAAAGCAATCCTTAACTGGTCATTATTTTTTTTCAAGGTAATTAGAACACTACTGTTTATACAACATTGAAAAAATACAATTTTTTATTGTTTGAACTCAAATCACCACCCAGCACTTTAAGCCTACCCTAAATAGCACCTACAATAAATGTCATAGCACAAGCAAACTGCAAAGTCAGCAGGTAAGCAAGTTAGACAGTGCCAGCAGAGACCCTCCCTCCCCCAAAGCAATGAGAAGACAGCGTGCTAGGTAAGAGTGAAGTACACCATTACAAGTTAAATAGTTAATACTACCCTTCCAGCAAGCCACGGATGCTAGATGGATAACTCAGTACGGTTAACTAACCAGAGCCCTATATCACTGCACTTTTTTTTTTAAAGAAAACCTTTTGCTTCATGCCCGTAATTAACATAAAGTAAGTAAATTCTTTGTCTTTTTATTTAGGAAAATAATCATGCTAAAAGCAAGTTGTACTTTATATAGATTTTCAAAGAAAAGATTGATTGTGCTTTTTGAATAAAAAAAAGATAGAGTATCTTCCAACCTCACTGACTTAAACCTTGTGGAATACAGCACTTCTAAACTAAAAACACACATCAAAAAGAAAAATTAAATAATCCCAGTGGGATGCTCAAAAATCGTCTTTAGAAGGTTTTAGGATTGGCTAATTCTGCTATTATCTCATTGGCTGCGGCAAAAAAAAGAACACAGAGCTGCTGTCTGAAACTTCACCAAACTCCCCTCCCGAATTCAGCAGGCAACACTGAGATCTGTAAGAAACTGCAGCAACCTGGACATACGGTTAGCTGAGTCGACATTTGATTAGCAGGCATTTTAAACTGATTTCCTCGTAACATACACAGGAGAGAAAAAATTTTCTTCCTTCAGGGCCTGTTCTACTACATCATATTTCTGAATCCCTTCTTCCTATTCGGTCACTCTCTGAGAAATGCTGTTGTTTTTCCCATGTAGAATCACTCTGGGTACAAGAACCTTTATTTTTTCCAATTATTATTCATTTTAAATTCAGTATCTGTGTTGGGTCTAAAATGCCCATTTCCCACTCCCACAAGCAGATGATGACCAGGCTGCTGCCAAGAGCAGCAGAAAAAGGGAAAACCAAACCAAAACATGAAGGCAAGTACCCAGGGATTTGCAGCCACCACGTGGGTCTTCTTCTCAAGTCTAATGGTCCATGAGCGGCTTGTCCAAGGAGGCGGCCGCCTCTTGGTAGGTAAAGATGAAATCTGCAACCTGTCTAAGCACAATACACACACACACACACACACACACACACACACACACACCAAAAAAATACCCCCCCCGCCCCCCGAAAACACAACCCTCATATTTAAAGCTCTTAAGTTCAGGGTAGCGGTCTCAAACTGGCTGAACACTAGGATGAGGATGTGACTCTGCATGAGTTTTAGATCAGAGGAAGCATCATCCCAGTCACTTTTCTCCTCCTGTGCTGTCCTTTCAAAAACAGGTCTGGATTACAAGCTCTACCCCGAGAAAACGAACTGATTCAGAAAACACTTCTCAAGGTTTCTCCAACAGAACGCTGTGGCTGCAGGGCCTGGTAGTGAAGGGCAGGAACTGACATATAAAAATGTACTTAAAATCAGAGTCCAAAAATGGTTTTACGTTTTAATACTCTAATTAGCTCCCTGTTTTATACTGTTACTCCACAGAAGACATGGGGCCACCTAGGATTCACAGGAAGGAGCAGCTCTGATTCTTACGTGGCTGGCTCTAAACGCTCCCACAGCAGGCCTCTTCCTCCCCAATTTTTTTCTTTCCATTTCGAAAAAGCACTATTTTATCTTCACATCCAAGAGCTGGTTGGTTTGGTTTGTTTCTTTGGAACCATCAATAAAAGAAGCGACTTTTTCCTGTTATTTTTACTCATGTCTACCTATCAGAGCGGCTATTTCCTTTGACAGTTCAGTAGCACACAGGCTGACTTGGCCACATGGACTTATGAATGCATGCATTCGGACCGCATATTGCTACCAAATGGAATGTGGGAATATGCTATGCACCTCAGGTTGAGAAATGACCAAGAAATCAAGATCTAAAGGGTGATATATAATATATATATATCAATGCTATTATTCATAAAAACCTTGTTTAGTAATAAAAAAAATTGCTTTGTTTAAATATGAATATTATAGTCTGCTTCTCATGGTTAGGAAATAATAGTCTTTCTGAAAAGCAGGTGCTTTTTCTACTACAACTCCATATCCTGGGCCTCATCTTCGGAAAAGTCAGACATAGAGCTTTCCGACGAGCTGTCCCCGGTGCCCTCTTCCTGCTCTTTCAGCGCCTCCTCTGTGGCGTATTTCTGGATGTACTCTGCATGGGGTGGGGGAAAGAGAACAAGGGCAGTGAGCGGGCAGGCATGTGCTTTGGCAACCCCAAAAAGCTGGCAAGGCTGGGGAGGTTCAAACTTACCTTAAACACCAGGGGGGGCAAAGATGACAGTAATCATGGTCACTACAGCTAAGGAGAATCCCACAGGGAGACTTCTTTGAGACAGTTTCTGCATTTTGCCCTGAGGGAAGGGGTACTGGGAAGAGCAACACAGCAGGTTCCACTTGCAGGGGAATACGTGCTGCAGCGCCCCAAGAACTCTTCAGGGACCAGGGAAATGGGAGCCCCACACTTTTCTTTTTACTTTCACCTCCCAGATAGTACAGGACTAGTCATGACTCCATAGTAGTTTATAAGGAAATCCCCCATCATTTTTAGATTTGCAGTTATATAATTAAAGTCAGCCCAGGTCTATTATTTTAGGAATTGATTTTAGTCTAAACAGATCCTGCCTGTCAGGTTTTTGAAGCAGCTGGCAAAAACCATCGCTCAATCTGCTCAGGACTGAGCTGCTTTATGGAGACACCCCTCGTCACTGATTTTTCCATGTATTATTTACCTGAAGGTAGATTTACACTGCTACAGCCTCCACGAAATCCTAGGCTGAATCAGAACTGCTCGACTACTTAAACTGCTTTTACGAACTGCTGAATAAACAAACTTGTTCCTAAAAACTAAGTGCATGCTGTTTTCAAGTGAATAGCCTATACACAATAGGAAAAGACAAGACAGAAACCTATTCAGAATGCAAGCCTCACAAAAACGCACCCTTGTGGCTTTGTTTCTCCTCCTAGAGAGCTGCAGGGACTCACTGCAACAGGAAGATAAGCTGAATGGCCAAACGGGCCTACTAGACTTGAATAACTAGCACAGGGCCTAAGAATGCGTGTCTATTTTAAAGATTGTCTTAAAGTAGTAAACAGAAGGTGTGACAAAGACCACATCTGGCCAGTGTGGCCCCTTACAGAAAAGGTTTGCAGGCTGGAGACTTAGAGCCCTTCAAATTCATAACGCAATTTTATGCTAATGATTTCACGACAATGAACGTAGCCCATGATTAGGTAGAAATTTACCTTCATTTACATTTTAGAGTGAGAGAAATGTTTGTGTTCAAACTGTAGCAATTTTATTTTTAACTTCTAATGGGTTGGCTATTTTGCCTCTTCCTTTGTAGAAGCTACATATTGACACTGTGGGGTTCTTTTTGTTTGTTTGTTGTTGTTTGAGACCAAGTCTGGCTCTGTCACCCAGGCTGGAGGGCAGTGGTGGCACTGCAACCTGCGCCTCCTGGGGTCAAGTGATTCTTCTACCTCGGCCTCCCAAACAGCTGGGATTACAGGGATGTGCCACCATGCCAGCCAGGCTAATTTTTGTATTTTTAGTAGAGATAAGGTTTCACCATACTGGTCAGGCTGGTCTTGAACTCTGACCTCATGATCCACCCACCTCGGCCTCCCTAAGTGCTGGGACTATAGGCGTGAGCCACTGGCCAACACTGTTTTTTTGACACTAGAATTTGATACTATTGGCCCTCTTTATTCAAGGATACAAATGTGTATTAAGTACTTACTAGGACAAGGTCTTTGGGTTAGAGAAAGGAAGAGCAAGGTCACCAATGAGGAGGAGGAAACAGAGGAAGATAAAAGGAAGGAGCTGCTGAGTATCAGTCACCAGAGGGAGGCAGTTACGGAAGAAAGCGGGTGAGGCAGTCCCAGCCACATTGACCCCCAAGTCCTACCAGCTAAAGCATAGGAGAGGCCACTCCAGGGAAAGGCTTTGCTTCGTTGAAAGTGGCTGGGATGTTTAAACACAACCTTAAGAGAGAATTATGGCCAGGTGCAGTGGCTCATGCCTGTAATCCCAGCTACCCAGGAGGCTGAGGCAGGAGAATCACTTGAATCTGGAAGGTGGAAGCTGCAGTGAGCTGAGATCATTCCATTGTACTCCAGCCTAGGTGGCAGAGCAAGACTCCAGCTCAAAAATTAAATAAAGTAAAATAAAAATGGAAGGCGTGGTATGG